>NW_027141954.1:0-45902 GCF_036365525.1 Heterodontus francisci | reverse complement strand
TCCCACTCCCCGTCCCCACTCCCCGTCCCCACTCCCCGTCCCCACTCCCCGTACCCACTCCCCCCGTACCCACTCCCCCCTCACCACTCCCCCCTCACCACTCACCCCTCACCACTCCCCCCTCACCACTCCCCCCTCACCACTCCCCCCTCACCACTCCCCCCTCACCACTCCCCCCTCACCACTCCCCCCTCACCACTCCCCCCTCACCACTCCCCCCTCACCACTCACCGTCCCCACTCCCCACTCCCCACCCACCGTCCCCACTCCCCGTCCCCACTCCCCGTCCCCACTCCCTGTCCCCACTCCCCGTCCCCACAACCTGTCCCCACTCCCCCCTCACCACTCACCGTCCCCACTCCCCACTCCCCAATCCCCACCCACCGTCCCCACCCACCGTCCCCACCCACCGTCCCCACCCACCGTCCCCACTCCCCGTCCCCACTCCCCGTCCCCACTCCCCGTCCCCACTCCCCGCCCCCACACCCCGCCCCCACACCCCGCCCCCACACCCCGCCCCCACACCCCGCCCCCACACCCCGCCCCCACACCCCGCCCCCACACCCCGCCCCCACACCCCGCCCCCACACCCCGCCCCCACTCCCCGCCCCCACTCCCCGCCCCCACTCCCCGCCCCCACTCCCCGCCCCCACTCCCGCCCCCACTCCCCGCCCCCACTCCCCGCCCCCAATAACCGTCCCCACTAACCGTCCCCACACCCCATCCCCACTCCCCCCTCACCACTCACCGTCCCCACTCCCCACCCACCGTCCCCACTCCCTGTCCCCACTCCCCGTCCCCACAACCTGTCCCCACTCCCCCCTCACCACTCACCGTCCCCACTCCCCACTCCCCACTCCCCAATCCCCACCCACCGTCCCCACCCACCGTCCCCACCCACCGTCCCCACCCACCGTCCCCACTCCCCGCCCCCACTCCCCGCCCCCACTCCCCGCCCCCACTCCCCGCCCCCACTCCCCGCCCCCACTCCCCGCCCCCACTCCCCGCCCCCACTCCCCGCCCCCACTCCCCGCCCCCACTCCCCGCCCCCACTCCCCGCCCCCACTCCCCGCCCCCACTCCCCGCCCCCACTAACCGTCCCCACTAACCGTCCCCACACCCCATCCCCACTCCCCCCTCACCACTCACCGTCCCCACTCCTCACTCCCCAATCCCCACTCCCCGTCCCCACTTCCCACCCCCGGCCCCCACCCCCCACCCCGACTCCCCGACTCCCCGCCCCCACTCCCCGCCCCCACCCCCCGCCCCCACTCACCGTCCCCACTCCCCGCCCCCACCCCCCGCCCCCGCCCCCCGCGCTCACTTCCCGCCCCCACTCCCCGACCCCTCTCCCCGTGCCCTCTCCCCGTGCCCTCTCCCCGTCCCCTCTCCCCCTCCCCACTCCCCCTCCCCACTCCCCCTCCCCACTCACCCTCCCCACTCACCCTCCCCACTCACCCTCCCCACTCACCCTCCCCACTCACCCTCCCCACTCACCCTCCCCACTCACCCTCCCCACTCACCGTGTCCTCTCCCCGTCCCGTCACCCCGTCCCCTCTCCCCGTCCCCTCTCCCCGTCCCCTCTCCCCGTCCCCTCTCCCCGTCCCCTCTCCCCGTCCCCTCTCCCCGTCCCCTCTCCCCGTCCCCTCTCCCCGTCCCCTCTCCCCGTCCCCTCTCCCCGTCCCCTCTCCCCGTCCCCTCTCCCCGTCCCCTCTCCCCGTCCCCTCTCCCCGTCCCCACTCACCGCCCCCACTCACCGCCCCCACTCACCGCCCCCACTCACCGCCCCCACTCACCGCCCCCACTCACCGCCCCCACTCACCGCCCCCACTCACCGCCCCCACTCACCGCCCCCACTCACCGCCCCCACTCACCGCCCCCACTCACCGCCCCCACTCACCGCCCCCACTCACCCTCCCCACTCACCCTCCCCACTCACCCTCCCCACTCACCCTCCCCACTCACCCTCCCCACTCACCCTCCCCACCACCCGTCCCCACCCCCCGTCCCCACCCCCCGTCCCCACCCCCCGTCCCCACGCCCCATCCCCACGCCATGTCCCCACTCCCCACTCCCCGCCCGCACCCCCCGTCCCCACCCCCCGTCCCCACTCCCCACCCCCAATAACCGTCTCCACTCCCCGCCCCCACTAACCGTTCCCACTAACGGTCCCCTCTCCCCGTCCCCTCTCCCCGTCCCCTCTCCCCGTCCCCCTCTCCCCGTCCCCTCTCCCCGTCCCCTCTCCCCGTCCCCTCTCACCGTCCCCTCTCACCGTCCCCTCTCACCGTCCCCTCTCACCGTCCCTCTCCCCGTCCCCGCTCCCCACTCCCCGCTCCCCGTCCCCTCTCCCCGTCCCCGTTCCCACTCCCCGCCCCCACTCCCCGCCCCCACTCCCCGCCCCCACTCCCCGCCCCCACTCCCCGCCCCCACTCCCCGCCCCCACTCCCCGCCCCCACTCCCGCCCCCACTCCCCGCCCCCACTCCCCGCCCGCACTCCCCGCCCGCACTCCCCGCCCGCACTCCCCGCCCGCACTCCCCGCCCGCACTCCCCGTCCCCACTCCCCGTCCCCACTCCCCGTCCCCACTCCCCACTCCCCACTCCCCACTCCCCACTCCCCACTCCCCACTCCCCAGTCCCCACTCCCCAGTCCCCACTCCCCAGTCCCCACTCCCCACTCCCCACTCCCCACTCCCACTCCCCGTCCCCACCCCCCATCCCCACTCCCCCCTTCTCACTCACCGTCCCCACTCCCCACTCACCACTAACCGTCCCCACTCCCCGACCCCACTCCCCGTAGCCACTCACCGTCCCCACTCACCGTCCCCACTCCCCGTCCCCACTCCCCGTCCCCACTCCCCGTCCCCACTCCCCGTCCCCACTCCCCGTCCCCACTCCCCGTCCCCACTCCCCGCCCCCACTCCCCGCCCCCACTCCTCGCCCCCACTCCCCGCTCCCACTCCCGCTCCCACTCCCCGCTCCCACTCCCCGCTCCCACTCCCCGCTCCCACTCCCCGCTCCCACTCCCCGTCCCCACTCACCCTCCCCACTCACCGTCCCCACTCACCGTCCCCACTCACCGTCCCCACTCACCGTCCCCACTCACCGTCCCCACTCTCCGTCCCCACTCTCCGTCCCCACTCTCCGTCCCCACTCTCCGTCCCCACTCCCCAGTCCCCACTCCCCACTCCCCACTCCCCACTCCCCAGTCCCCAGTCCCCACTCCCCACTCCCCACTCCCCAGTCCCCACTCCCCAGTCCCCACTCCCCAGTCCCCACTCCCCAGTCCCCACTCCCCAGTCCCCACTCCCCACTCCCCAGTCCCCCACTCCCCAGTCCCCACTCCCCACTCCCCACTCCCCACTCCCCACTCCCCACTCCCCAGTCCCCACTCCCCAGTCCCCACTCCCCAGTCCCCACTCCCCAGTCCCCACTCCCCACTCCCCACTCCCCAGTCCCCACTCCCCAGTCCCCACTCCCCAGTCCCCACTCCCCAGTCCCCACTCCCCAGTCCCCACTCCCCACTCCCCACTCCCCAGTCCCCACTCCCCACTCCCCACTCCCCACTCCCCAGTCCCCACTCCCCAGTCCCCACTCCCCAGTCCCCACTCCCCAGTCCCCACTCCCCAGTCCCCACTCCCCGTCCCCAACCCCCCGTCCCCACTCCCCCCTCCTCACTCACCGTCCCCACTCCCCACTCCCCACTCACCGTCCCCACTCCCCGCCCCCACCCCCCGCCCCCACCCCCCGCCCCCACTCCCCGCCCCCACTCCCCGCCCCCACTCCCCGCCCCCACTCCCCGCCCCCACTCCCCGCCCCCACTCCCCGCCCCCACTCCCCGCCCCCACTCCCCGTCACCACACCCCGTCCCCACACCCCGTCCCACTCCCGTCCCCACTCCCCGTCCCCACTCCCCGTCCCCACTCCCCGTCCCCACTCCCCGTCCCCACTCCCCGTCCCACTCCCGCCCACTCCCCGCCCGCACTCCCCGCACGCACTCCCCGTCCCCACTCCCCGTCGCCACTCCCCGTAGCCACTCCCCGTCCCCACTCCCCGTCCACACTCTCCGTCCCCACGCCCCGTCCCCACGCCCCGTCCCCACGCCCCGTCCCCACGCCCCGTCCCCACGCCCCGTCCCCACGCCCCGTCCCCACGCCCCGTCCCCACGCCCCGTCCCCACGCCCCGTCCCCACGCCCCGTCCCCACGCCCCGTCCCCACTCGCCGTTCCCCACTCGCCCGTCCCCACTCGCCCGTCCCCACTCCCCTCTCCCCACACCCCTCTCCCCTCTCCCCACTCCCCTCTCCCCACTCCCCACTCCCCACTCCCCTCTCCCCGTCCCCTCTCCCCGTCCCCACTCCCCGTCCCCACTCCCCGTCCCCACTCCCCGTCCCCACTCCCCGTCCCCACTCCCCGTCCCCACTCCCCGTCCCCACTCCCCGTCCCCACGCCCCGTCCCCACGCCCCGTCCCCACGCCCCGTCCCCACGCCCCGTCCCCACGCCCCGTCCCCACGCCCCGTCCCCACGCCCCGTCCCCACGCCCCGTCCCCACGCCCCGTCCCCACGCCCCGTACCCACTCCCCGTCCCCACTCCCCGTCCCCACTCAATATAGCCACTCCCCGTCCCCACTCCCCGTCCCCACTCCCCGTCCCCACTCCCCGTCCCCACTCCCCGCCCCCACTCCCCGTCCCCACTCCCCGCCCCCACTCCCCGCCCCCACTCCCCGCCCCCACTCCCCGCCCCCACTCCCGCCCCCACTCCCCGCCCCCACTCCCCGCCCCCACTCCCCGCCCCCACTCTCCGTCCCCACTCTCCGTCCCCACTCTCCGTCCCCACTCTCCGTCCCCACTCTCCGTCCCCACTCTCCGTCCCCACTCTCCGTCCCCACTCTCCGTCCCCACTCTCCGTCCCCACTCTCCGTCCCCACGCCCCGTCCCCACGCCCCGTCCCCACGCCCCGTCCCCACGCCCCGTCCCCACGCCCCGTCCCCACGCCCCGTCCCCACGCCCCGTCCCCACGCCCCGTCCCCACGCCCCGTCCCCACGCCCCGTCCCCACGCCCCGTCCCCACGCCCCGTCCCCACGCCCCGTCCCCACGCCCCGTCCCCACGCCCGTCCCCACGCCCCGTCCCCACGCCCCGTCCCCACGCCCCGTCCCCACGCCCCGTCCCCACGCCCCGTCCCCACTCGCCGTCCCCACTCGCCGTCCCCACTCGCCGTCCCCACTCGCCGTCCCCACTCGCCGTCCCCACTCGCCGTCCCCACTCGCCGTCCCCACGCCCCTTTCCCCACGCCCCTTTCCCCACGCCCCTTTCCCCACGCCCCTTTCCCCACGCCCCTTTCCCCACGCCCCTTTCCCACGCCCCTTTCCCCACGCCCCTTTCCCCACGCCCCTTTCCCCACGCCCCTTTCCCCACGCCCCTTTCCCCACGCCCCTTTCCCCACGCCCCCTTCCCCACGCTTTCCCCACGCCCCCTTCCCCACGCCCCCTTCCCCACGCCCCCTTCCCCACGCCCCCTTCCCCACGCCCCCTTCCCCACGCCCCCTTCCCCACGCCCCCTTCCCCACGCCCCCTTCCCCACGCCCCCTTCCCCACGCCCCCGTCCCCACGCCCCCGTCCCCACGCCCCGTCCCCACGCCCCCGTCCCCACGCCCCGTCCCCACGCCCCGTCCCCACGCCCCGTCCCCACGCCCCGTCCCCACGCCCCGTCCCCACGCCCCGTCCCCACGCCCCGTCCCCACTCGCCGTTCCCCACTCGCCGTTCCCCACTCCCCGTCCCCACTCCCCGTCCCCACTCCCCGTCCCCACAACCCGTCCCCACACCCCGTCCCCACACCCCGTCCCCACACCCCGTCCCCACAACCCGTCCCCACAACCCGTCCCCACAACCCGTCCCCACACCCCGTCCCCACACCCCGTCCCCACACCCCGTCCCCACACCCCGTCCCCACACCCCGTCCCCACACCCCGTCCCCACACCCCGTCCCCACACCCCGTCCCCACACCCCGTCCCCACACCCCGTCCCCACACCCCGTCCCCACACCCCGTCCCCACACCCCGTCCCCACACCCCGTCCCCACTCCCCGTCCCCACTCCCCGTCCCCACTCCCCGTCCCCACTCCCCGTCCCCACTCCCCACACCCCGTCCCCACTCCCCACTCCCCGTCCCCACTCCCCGTCCCCACTCCCCGTCCCCACTCCCCGTCCCCACTCCCCGTCCCCACTCCCCGTCCCCACTCCCCGTCCCCACTCCCCGTCCCCTCTCCCCGTCCCCACTCCCCGTTCCCACTCAATATAGCCACTCCCCGTCCCCACACCCCGTCCCCACTCCCCGTCCCCACTCCCCGTCCCCACTCCCCGTCCCCACACCCCGTCCCCACTCCCCGTCCCCACACCCCGTCCCCACTCCCCGTCCCCACACCCCGTCCCCACTCCCCGTCCCCACTCCCCGTCCCCACTCCCCGTCCCCACTCCCCGTCCCCACTCCCCGTCCCCACTCCCCGTCCCCCACAACCCGTCACCACAACCCGTCCCCACAACCCGTCCCCACACCCCGTCCCCACACCCCGTCCCCACACCCCGTCCCCACACCCCGTCCCCACACCCCGTCCCCACACCCCGTCCCCACTCCCCACTCCCCATCCCCACTCCCCACTCCCCACTCCTCACTCCCCACTCCCCACTCCCCGTCCCCACTCCCCGTCCCCACTCCCCGTCCCCACTCCCCGTCCCCACTCCCCGTCCCCACTCCCCGTCCCCACTCCCCGTCCCCACTCCCCGTCCCCACTCCCCTTGCCCACTCCCCGTCCCCACTCCCCGTCCCCACTCCCCGTCCCCACTCCCCGTCCCCACTCCCCGTCCCCACACCCCGTCCCCACACCCCGTCCCCACACCCCGTCCCCACACCCCGTCCCCACACCCCGTACCCACACCCCGTACCCACTCCCCACTCCCCATCCCCACTCCCCATCCCCACTCCCCACTCCCCACTCCTCACTCCCCACTCCCCACTCCCCGTCCCCACTCCCCGTCCCCACTCCCCGTCCCCACTCCCCGTCCCCACTCCCCGTCCCCACTCCCCTTCCCCACTCCCGGTCCTCACTCCCCGTCCCCACTCCCCGTCCCCACTCCCCGTCCCCACTCCCCGTCCCCACTCCCCGTCCCCACTCCCCGTCCCCACTCCCCTTCCCCACTCCCGGTCCTCACTCCCCGTCCCCACTCCCCGTCCCCACTCCCCGTCCCCACTCCCCGTCCCCACTCCCCGTCCCCACTCCCCGTCCCCAATCCCCCTCCCCACTCCCCCTCCCCACTCCCCCTCCCCACTCCCCCTCCCCACTCCCCCTCCCCACTCCCCCTCCCCACTCTCCCTCCCCACTCTCCCTCCCCACTCTCCCTCCCCACTCTCCCTCCCCACTCTCCCTCCCCACTCTCCCTCCCCACTCTCCGTCCCCACTCTCCGTCCCCACTCTCCGTCCCCACTCTCCGTCCCCACTCTCCGTCCCCACTCTCCGTCCCCACTCACCGTCACCACACCCCGTCACCACACCCCGTCCCCACTCCCCGTCCCCACTCCCCGTCCCCACTCCCCGTCCCCACTCCCCGTCCCCACTCCCCGCCCGCACTCCCCGCCCGCACTCCCCGACCCCACTCCCCGTCCCCACTCCCCGTAGCCACTCCCCGTAGCCACTCACCGTCCCCACTCACCGTCCCCACTCACCGTCCCCACTCACCGTCCCCACTCACCGTCCACACTCTCCGTCCCCACTCTCCGTCCCCACTCTCCGTCCCCACTCTCCGTCCCCACTCTCCGTCCCCACTCTCCGTCCCCACTCTCCGTCCCCACGCCCCGTCCCCACGCCCCGTCCCCACGCCCCGTCCCCACGCCCCGTCCCCACGCCCCCTCCCCACGCCCCCTCCCCACGCCCCCTCCCCACGCCCCCTCCCCACGCCCCCTCCCCACGCCCCCTCCCCACGCCCCCTCCCCACGCCCCGTCCCCACGCCCCGTCCCCACGCCCCCTCCCCACGCCCCCTCCCCACGCCCCCTCCCCACGCCCCCTCCCCACGCCCCCTCCCCACGCCCCCTCCCCACGCCCCCTCCCCACGCCCCCTCCCCACGCCCCCTCCCCACGCCCCCTCCCCACGCCCCCTCCCCACGCCCCGTCCCCACGCCCCGTCCCCACGCGCCGTCCCCACTCGCCGTCCCCACTCGCCGTTCCCCACTCGCCGTTCCCCACTCGCCGTTCCCCACTCGCCGTTCCCCACTCGCACGTCCCCACTCGCCCGTCCCCACTCCCCCTCCCCACTCTCCGTCCCCACTCTCCGTCCCCACTCTCCGTCGCCACTCACCGTCCCCACACTCCGTCCCCTCTCATGGTCCCCACTCCCCGTCCCCGCTCCCCGTCCCCGCACCCCGTCCCCGCTCACCGTCCCCGCTCCCCGTCCCCGCTCCCCGTCCCCTCTCACCGTCCCCACTCCCGGTCCCCATTCCCCGTCCCCACTCCCCGTACCCACACCCCGCCCCCTCTCCCCGCCCCCACTCCCCGTCCCCTCTCACCGTCCCTTCTCCCGGTCCCCTCTCCCGGTCCCTTCTCCCGGTCCCCTCTCCCGGTCCCCACTCCCCGCCCCCTCTCCCCGCCCCCTCTCCCCGCCCCCTCTCCCCGCCCCCTCTCCCCGCCCCCTCTCCCCGCCCCCTCTCCCCGCCCCCTCTCCCCGCCCCCTCTCCCCGCCCCCTCTCCCCGTCCCCACTCCCCGTCCCCTCTCACCGTCCCGTCTCACCGTCCCCTCTCCCCGTCCCCTCTCCCCGTCCCCTCTCCCCGTCCCCTCTCCCCGTCCCCTCTCCCCGTCCCCTCTCCCCGTCCCCTCTCCCCGTCCCCTCTCCCCGTCCCCTCTCACAGTCCACACTCCCCGTCCCCTCTCACCGTCCCCTCTCCCCGTCCCCGCTCCCCGCTCCCCGTCCCCACTCCCCACTCCCCGTCCCCACTCCCCACTCCCCGTCCCCACTCCCCGTCCCCACACCCCGTCCCCACTCCCCGTCCCCACACCCCGTCCCCACTCCCCGTCCCCACTCCCCGTCCGCACTCACTGGAACCACCCCCCGTCCCCACTCTCCGTCCCCACTCCCCGTCCCCACTCCCCGTCCGCACTCACTGGAACCACCCCCCGTCCCCACTCTCCGTCCCCACTCTCGGTCCCCTCTCACCGTCCCCACTCCCCGTCCCCACTACCCATCCCCACTCCCCGTCCCCACTCCCCGTAGCTACTCACCGTCCGTCCCCACTCTCCGAGCCCACTCACCGTAGCCACTCACCGTCCCCTCTCTCCGTCCCCTCTCTCCGTCCCCTCTCTCCGTCCCCTCTCTCCGTCCCCTCTCTCCGTCCCCTCTCTCCGTCCCCACTCCCCGTCCCCACTCCCCGTCCCCGCTCATCGTCCCCGCTCATCGTCCCCGCTCCCCGTCCCCGCTCCCCGTCCCCGCTCCCCGTCCCCGCTCCCCGTCCCCGCTCACCGTCCCCACTCCCCACTACCCACTCCCCGTCCCCGCTCCCCGTACCCGCTCCCCGTCCCCGCTCCACACTCACCGTCCCCACTTACCGTCCCCACTCCCCACTCCCCACTCCCCACTCCCCACTCCCCACTCCCCGTCCCCACTCCCCGTCCCCACTCCCCGTCCCCACTCCCCGTCCCCACTCCCCGTCCCCACTCCCCGTCCCCACTCCCCGTCCCCACTCCCCGTCCCCACTCCCCGTCCCCACTCCCCGTCCCCACTCAATGTAGCCACTCCCGGTCCCCACTTCTCGTCCCCACTGCTCGTCCCCACTGCTCGTCCCCACTCACCGTCCCCACTCACCGTCCCCACTCACCGTCCCCACTCACCGTCACAACTCCCCGTCACAACTCCCCGTCACAACTCACCGTCCCCGCTCACCGTCCCCGCTCACCGTCCCCGCTCCCCACTCCCCGTCCCCGCTCACCGTCCCCGCTCACCGTCCCCGCTCACCGTCCCCGCTCACCGTCCCCGCTCACCGTCCCCGCTCACCGTCCCCGCTCCCCGCTCCCCGTCCCCGCTCACCGTCCCCTCTCCCCGTCCCCGCTCCCCGTCCCCGCTCCCCGTCCCCGCTCCCCGTCCCCACTCCCCGTCCCGACTCTCCGTCCCCAGTCACTGGAACCACTCTCCGTCCCCACTCTCGGTCCCCTCTCACCGTCCCCACTCCCCGTAGCTACTCACCGTCCGACCCCACTCACCGTCCCCTCTCACCGTCCCCTCTCACCGTCCCCTCTCACCGTCCCCGTTCCCCGTCCCCGATCCCCTTCCCCGCACCCCGTCCCCGCTCCCCACTCCCCGCTCCCCACTCCCCGTCCCCACTCCCCGTCCCCACTCACCGTCCCCACTCACCGTCCCCACTCCCCGTCCCCACTCACCGTCCCCTCTCACCGTCCCCTCTCACCGTCCCCTCTCACCGTCCCCTCTCACCGTCCCCTCTCACCGTCCCCGTTCCCCGTCCCCGATCCCCTTCCCCGCACCCCGTCCCCGCTCCCCACTCCCCGTCCCCACTCACCGTCCCCTCTCACCGTCCCCTCTCACCGTCCCCGCTCCCCGTCCCCACTCCCCGTCCCCGCACACCGTCCCCTCTCCCCGTCCCCTCTCCCCGTCCCCTCTCCCCGTCCCCACTCCGCGTCCCGACTCTCCGTCCCCAGTCACTGGAACCACTCACCGTCATCACTCTCCGTCCCCACTCCCCGTAGCTACTCACCGTCCGTCCCCACTCTCCGACCCCACTCACCGTCCCCACTCACCGTCCCCTCTCACCGTCCCCTCTCACCGTCCCCACTCCCCGTCCCCACTCCACGTCCCCACTCCCCGTCCCCTCTCCCCGTCCCCTCTCCCCGTCCCCTCTCCCCGTCCCCACTCCCCGTCCCCTCTCCCCATCCCCACTCCCCGTCCCCTCTCCCCGTCCCCACTCCCCGTCCCCACTCCCCGTCCCCACTCCCCGTCCCCACTCACCGTCCCCTCTCCCCGTCCCCACTCCCCATCCCCACTCACCGTCCCCCATCACCGTCCCCTCTCCCCGTCCCCACTCCCCATCCCCACTCCCCGTCCCCATTCACCGTCCCCTCTCACCGTCCCCACTCCCCATCCCCACTCCCCATCCCCACTCACCGTCCCCACTCCCCGTCCCCACTCCCCGTCCCCACTCAACGTCCCCCATCACCGTCCCCTCTCCCCGTCCCCACTCCCCATCCCCACTCCCCGTCCCCATTCACCGTCCCCTCTCACCGTCCCCTCTCCCCATCCCCACTCCCCATCCCCACTCACCGTCCCCACTCCCCGTCCCCTCTCACCGTCCCCTCTCACCGTCCCCTCTCACCGTCCCCTCGCACCGTCCCCACTCACCGTCCCCTCTCACCGTCCCCTCGCACCGTCCCCACTCACCGTCCCCTCTCCCCGTCCCCACTCCCCATCCCCACTCACCGTCCCCACTCACCGTCCCCACTCCCCATCCCCACTCACCGTCCCCTCTCCCCATCCCCACTCACCGTCCCCACTCCCCGTCCCCACTCCCCGTCCCCACTCACCGTCCCCACTCACCGTCCCCTCTCCCCGTCCCCTCTCCCCGTCCCCACTCCCCGTCCCCTCGCACCGTCCCCACTCACCGTCCCCTCTCCCCGTCCCCACTCACCGTCCCCTCTCCCCGTCCCCACTCCCCATCCCCACTCACCGTCCCCACTCACCGTCCCCACTCACCGTCCCCTCTCACCGTCCCCTCTCCCCGTCCCCTCTCCCCGTCCCCTCTCCCCGTCCCCTCTCCCCGTCCCCGCTCCCCGTCCCCGCTCCCCGTCCCCGCACCCCGTTCCCGCACCCCGTCCCCGCTCCCCGTCGCCGCACCCCGTCCCCGCTCCCCGTCCCGACTCACCGTCCCCACTCCCCGTAGCTACTCACCGTCCGTCCCCACTCTCCGACCCCACTCACCGTCCCCTCTCACCGTCCCCTCTCACCGTCCCCACTCCCCGTCCCCACTCCCCGTAGCTACTCACCGTCCGTCCCCACTCTCCGACCCCACTCACCGTCCCCACTCACCGTCCCCACTCACCGTCCCCTCTCACCGTCCCCACTCCCCGTCCCCACTCACCGTCCCCACTCACCGTCCCCTCTCACCGTCCCCACTCACCGTCCCCACTCACCGTCCCCACTCCCCGTAGCTACTCACCGTCCGTCCCCACTCTCCGACCCCTCTCACCGTCCCCTCTCACCGTCCCCACTCCCCGTCCCCACTCCCCGTCCCCTCTCCCCGTCCCCACTCCCCGTCCCCTCTCCCCGTCCCCTCTCCCCGTCCCCTCTCCCCGTCCCCACTCTCCGACCCCTCTCACCGTCCCCTCTCACCGTCCCCACTCCCCGTCCCCTCTCCCCGTCCCCACTCCCCGTCCCCTCTCCCCGTCCCCTCTCCCCGTCCCCTCTCCCCGTCCCCTCTCACCGTCCCCACTCCCCGTCCCCACTCCCCGTCCCCACTCCCCGTCCCCTCTCCCCGTCCCCACTCCCCGTCCCCACTCCCCGTCCCCTCTCCCCGTCCCCTCTCCCCGTCCCCTCTCCCCGTCCCCTCTCCCCGTCCCCTCTCTCCGTCCCCTCTCCCCGTCCCCTCTCCCCGTCCCCACTCCCCGTCCCCACTCCCCGTCCCCTCTCCCCGTCCCCTCTCCCCGTCCCCTCTCCCCGTCCCCTCTCCCCGTCCCCTCTCACCGTCCCCTCTCACCGTCCCCTCTCACCGTCCCCTCTCCCCGTCCCCGCTCCCCGTCCCCGCTCCCCGTCCCCGTCCCCGCTCCCCACTCCGCACTCCCCGTCCCCACTCCCCGTCCCCAAACCCCGTTCCCACTCCCCGTCCCCACTCACTGGAACCACTCACCGTCCCCACTCTCGGTCCCCACTCTCGGTCCCCTCTCACCGTCCCCACTCCCCGTCCCCACTCTCCGTCCCCACTCCCCGTCCCCTCTCACCGTCCCCTCTCACCGTCCCCGTTCCCCGTCCCCGATCCCCTTCCCCGCACCCCGTCCCCGCTCCCCACTCCCCGTCCCCACTCACCGTCCCCTCTCACCGTCCCCTCTCACCGTCCCCTCTCACCGTCCCCTCTCACCGTCCCCACTCCCCGTCCCCGCACACCGTCCCCGCTCCCCGTCCCCTCTCCCCGTCCCCTCTCCCCGTCCCCTCTCCCCGTCCCCTCTCCCCGTCCCCACTCCGCGTCCCGACTCTCCGTCCCCAGTCACTGGAACCACTCACCGTCATCACTCTCCGTCCCCACTCCCCGTAGCTACTCACCGTCCGTCCCCACTCTCCGACCCCACTCACCGTCCCCACTCACCGTCCCCACTCACCGTCCCCTCTCACCGTCCCCTCTCACCGTCCCCTCTCCCCGTCCCCTCTCCCCGTCCCCTCTCCCCGTCCCCTCTCCCCGTCCCCTCTCCCCGTCCCCACTCCCCGTCCCCTCTCACCGTCCCCTCTCCCCGTCCCCTCTCCCCGTCCCCACTCCCCGTCCCCACTCCCCGTCCCCACTCCCCGTCCCCACTTACCGTCCCCTCTCCCCGTCCCCACTCCCCATCCCCACTCACCGTCCCCCATCACCGTCCCCTCTCCCCGTCCCCACTCCCCATCCCCACTCCCCGTCCCCATTCACCGTCCCCTCTCACCGTCCCCTCTCACCGTCCCCACTCCCCATCCCCACTCACCGTCCCCACTCCCCGTCCCCACTCCCCGTCCCCACTCACCGTCCCCCATCACCGTCCCCTCTCCCCGTCCCCACTCCCCATCCCCACTCCCCGTCCCCATTCACCGTCCCCTCTCACCGTCCCCTCTCCCCATCCCCACTCCCCATCCCCACTCACCGTCCCCACTCACCGTCCCCTCTCACCGTCCCCTCTCACCGTCCCCTCGCACCGTCCCCTCTCACCGTCCCCACTCCCCATCCCCACTCACCGTCCCCACTCCCCGTCCCCACTCCCCGTCCCCACTCACCGTCCCCCATCACCGTCCCCTCTCCCCGTCCCCATTCACCGTCCCCTCTCACCGTCCCCTCTCCCCATCCCCACTCCCCATCCCCACTCACCGTCCCCACTCCCCGTCCCCTCTCACCGTCCCCTCTCACCGTCCCCTCTCACCGTCCCCACTCACCGTCCCCACTCCCCATCCCCACTCACCGTCCCCACTCACCGTCCCCTCTCCCCGTCCCCACTCCCCATCCCCACTCACCGTCCCCTCTCCCCATCCCCACTCACCGTCCCCACTCCCCGTCCCCACTCCCCGTCCCCACTCACCGTCCCCTCTCCCCGTCCCCTCTCCCCGTCCCCTCTCCCCGTCCCCTCTCACCGTCCCCTCTCCCCATCCCCACTCCCCATCCCCACTCACCGTCCCCACTCCCCGTCCCCTCTCACCGTCCCCTCTCACCGTCCCCTCTCACCGTCCCCTCGCACCGTCCCCACTCACCGTCCCCACTCCCCATCCCCACTTACCGTCCCCACTCACCGTCCCCTCTCCCCGTCCCCACTCCCCATCCCCACTCACCGTCCCCTCTCCCCATCCCCACTCACCGTCCCCACTCCCCGTCCCCACTCCCCGTCCCCACTCACCGTCCCCACTCACCGTCCCCTCTCCCCGTCCCCTCTACCCGTCCCCACTCCCCGTCCCCTCTCACCGTCCCCTCTCACCGTCCCCTCGCACCGTCCCCACTCACCGTCCCCTCTCCCCGTCCCCACTCACCGTCCCCTCTCCCCGTCCCCACTCCCCATCCCCACTCACCGTCCCCACTCACCGTCCCCTCTCACCGTCCCCACTCCCCGTCCCCACTCCCCGTCCCCTCTCCCCGTCCCCTCTCCCCGTCCCCGCTCCCCGTCCCCGCACCCCGTTCCCGCACCCCGTCCCCGCTCCCCGTCGCCGCACCCCGTCCCCGCTCCCCGTCCCGACTCACCGTCCCCACTCCCCGTAGCTACTCACCGTCCGTCCCCACTCTCCGACCCCACTCACCGTCCCCTCTCACCGTCCCCACTCCCCGTCCCCACTCCCCGTAGCTACTCACCGTCCGTCCCCACTCTCCGACCCCACTCCCCGTCCCCGCTCCCCGTCCCCGCTCCCCGTCCCCGCTCACCGTCCCCACTCCCCACTACCCACTCCCCGTCCCCGCTCCCCGTACCCGCTCCCCGTCCCCGCTCCACACTCACCGTCCCCACTTACCGTCCCCACTCCCCACTCCCCACTCCCCACTCCCCACTCCCCACTCCCCGTCCCCACTCCCCGTCCCCACTCCCCGTCCCCACTCAATGTAGCCACTCCCGGTCCCCACTTCTCGTCCCCACTGCTCGTCCCCACTGCTCGTCCCCACTCACCGTCCCCACTCACCGTCCCCACTCACCGTCCCCACTCACCGTCACAACTCCCCGTCACAACTCACCGTCCCCGCTCACCGTCCCCGCTCACCGTCCCCGCTCACCGTCCCCGCTCCCCACTCCCCGTCCCCGCTCACCGTCCCCGCTCACCGTCCCCGCTCACCGTCCCCGCTCACCGTCCCCGCTCACCGTCCCCGCTCCCCGCTCCCCGTCCCCGCTCACCGTCCCCTCTCCCCGTCCCCGCTCCCCGTCCCCGCTCCCCGTCCCCGCTCCCCGTCCCCGCTCCCCGTCCCCACTCCCCGTCCCGACTCTCCGTCCCCAGTCACTGGAACCACTCTCCGTCCCCACTCTCGGTCCCCTCTCACCGTCCCCACTCCCCGTAGCTACTCACCGTCCGACCCCACTCACCGTCCCCTCTCACCGTCCCCTCTCACCGTCCCCTCTCACCGTCCCCGTTCCCCGTCCCCGATCCCCTTCCCCGCACCCCGTCCCCGCTCCCCACTCCCCGTCCCCACTCCCCGTCCCCACTCCCCGTCCCCACTCACCGTCCCCTCTCACCGTCCCCTCTCACCGTCCCCTCTCACCGTCCCCTCTCACCGTCCCCGTTCCCCGTCCCCGATCCCCTTCCCCGCACCCCGTCCCCGCTCCCCACTCCCCGTCCCCACTCACCGTCCCCTCTCACCGTCCCCTCTCACCGTCCCCTCTCACCGTCCCCGCTCCCCGTCCCCACTCCCCGTCCCCGCACACCGTCCCCTCTCCCCGTCCCCTCTCCCCGTCCCCTCTCCCCGTCCCCACTCCGCGTCCCGACTCTCCGTCCCCAGTCACTGGAACCACTCACCGTCATCACTCTCCGTCCCCACTCCCCGTAGCTACTCACCGTCCGTCCCCACTCTCCGACCCCACTCACCGTCCCCACTCACCGTCCCCTCTCACCGTCCCCTCTCACCGTCCCCACTCCCCGTCCCCACTCCCCGTCCCCACTCCCCGTCCCCACTCACCGTCCCCTCTCCCCGTCCCCTCTCCCCGTCCCCACTCCCCGTCCCCTCTCCCCATCCCCACTCCCCGTCCCCTCTCCCCGTCCCCACTCCCCGTCCCCACTCCCCGTCCCCACTCCCCGTCCCCACTCACCGTCCCCTCTCCCCGTCCCCACTCCCCATCCCCACTCACCGTCCCCCATCACCGTCCCCTCTCCCCGTCCCCACTCCCCATCCCCACTCCCCGTCCCCATTCACCGTCCCCTCTCACCGTCCCCTCTCACCGTCCCCACTCCCCATCCCCACTCCCCATCCCCACTCACCGTCCCCACTCCCCGTCCCCACTCCCCGTCCCCACTCAACGTCCCCCATCACCGTCCCCTCTCCCCGTCCCCACTCCCCATCCCCACTCCCCGTCCCCATTCACCGTCCCCTCTCACCGTCCCCTCTCACCGTCCCCTCTCCCCATCCCCACTCCCCATCCCCACTCACCGTCCCCACTCCCCGTCCCCTCTCACCGTCCCATCTCACCGTCCCCTCTCACCGTCCCCTCGCACCGTCCCCACTCACCGTCCCCTCTCACCGTCCCCTCGCACCGTCCCCACTCACCGTCCCCTCTCCCCGTCCCCACTCCCCATCCCCACTCACCGTCCCCACTCACCGTCCCCACTCCCCATCCCCACTCACCGTCCCCTCTCCCCATCCCCACTCACCGTCCCCACTCCCCGTCCCCACTCCCCGTCCCCACTCACCGTCCCCACTCACCGTCCCCTCTCCCCGTCCCCTCTCCCCGTCCCCACTCCCCGTCCCCTCTCACCGTCCCCTCTCACCGTCCCCACTCACCGTCCCCTCTCCCCGTCCCCACTCACCGTCCCCTCTCCCCGTCCCCACTCCCCATCCCCACTCACCGTCCCCACTCACCGTCCCCACTCACCGTCCCCTCTCACCGTCCCCTCTCCCCGTCCCCTCTCCCCGTCCCCTCTCCCCGTCCCCGCTCCCCGTCCCCGCTCCCCGTCCCCGCACCCCGTCCCCGCACCCCGTCCCCGCTCCCCGTCGCCGCACCCCGTCCCCGCTCCCCGTCCCGACTCACCGTCCCCACTCCCCGTAGCTACTCACCGTCCGTCCCCACTCTCCGACCCCACTCACCGTCCCCTCTCACCGTCCCCTCTCACCGTCCCCACTCCCCGTCCCCACTCCCCGTAGCTACTCACCGTCCGTCCCCACTCTCCGACCCCACTCACCGTCCCCACTCACCGTCCCCACTCACCGTCCCCTCTCACCGTCCCCACTCCCCGTCCCCACTCACCGTCCCCACTCACCGTCCCCTCTCACCGTCCCCTCTCACCGTCCCCTCTCACCGTCCCCACTCACCGTCCCCACTCACCGTCCCCACTCCCCGTAGCTACTCACCGTCCGTCCCCACTCTCCGACCCCTCTCACCGTCCCCTCTCACCGTCCCCACTCCCCGTCCCCACTCCCCGTCCCCTCTCCCCGTCCCCTCTCCCCGTCCCCACTCCCCGTCCCCTCTCCCCGTCCCCTCTCCCCGTCCCCTCTCCCCGTCCCCTCTCTCCGTCCCCACTCTCCGACCCCTCTCACCGTCCCCTCTCACCGTCCCCACTCCCCGTCCCCACTCCCCGTCCCCTCTCCCCGTCCCCACTCCCCGTCCCCTCTCCCCGTCCCCTCTCCCCGTCCCCTCTCCCCGTCCCCTCTCACCGTCCCCACTCCCCGTCCCCACTCCCCGTCCCCTCTCCCCGTCCCCTCTCCCCGTCCCCACTCCCCGTCCCCACTCCCCGTCCCCACTCCCCGTCCCCTCTCCCCGTCCCCTCTCCCCGTCCCCTCTCTCCGTCCCCTCTCCCCGTCCCCTCTCCCCGTCCCCACTCCCCGTCCCCTCTCCCCGTCCCCTCTCCCCGTCCCCTCTCCCCGTCCCCTCTCCCCGTCCCCTCTCCCCGTCCCCTCTCCCCGTCCCCTCTCCCCGTCCCCTCTCACCGTCCCCTCTCACCGTCCCCTCTCACCGTCTTCTCTCCCCGTCCCCGCTCCCCGTCCCCGCTCCCCACTCCGCACTCCCCGTCCCCACTCCCCGTCCCCAAACCCCGTTCCCACTCCCCGTCCCCACTCACTGGAACCACTCACCGTCCCCACTCTCGGTCCCCACTCTCGGTCCCCTCTCACCGTCCCCACTCCCCGTCCCCACTCTCCGTCCCCACTCCCCGTCCCCTCTCACCGTCCCCTCTCACCGTCCCCGTTCCCCGTCCCCGATCCCCTTCCCCGCACCCCGTCCCCGCTCCCCACTCCCCGTCCCCACTCACCGTCCCCTCTCACCGTCCCCTCTCACCGTCCCCTCTCACCGTCCCCTCTCACCGTCCCCACTCCCCGTCCCCGCACACCGTCCCCGCTCCCCGTCCCCTCTCCCCGTCCCCTCTCCCCGTCCCCTCTCCCCGTCCCCTCTCCCCGTCCCCACTCCGCGTCCCGACTCTCCGTCCCCAGTCACTGGAACCACTCACCGTCATCACTCTCCGTCCCCACTCCCCGTAGCTACTCACCGTCCGTCCCCACTCTCCGACCCCACTCACCGTCCCCACTCACCGTCCCCTCTCACCGTCCCCTCTCACCGTCCCCTCTCCCCGTCCCCTCTCCCCGTCCCCTCTCCCCGTCCCCACTCCCCGTCCCCTCTCACCGTCCCCTCTCCCCGTCCCCTCTCCCCGTCCCCACTCCCCGTCCCCACTCCCCGTCCCCACTCCCCGTCCCCACTTACCGTCCCCTCTCCCCGTCCCCACTCCCCATCCCCACTCACCGTCCCCCATCACCGTCCCCTCTCCCCGTCCCCACTCCCCGTCCCCTCTCCCCGTCCCCATTCACCGTCCCCTCTCACCGTCCCCTCTCACCGTCCCCACTCCCCATCCCCACTCACCGTCCCCACTCCCCGTCCCCACTCCCCGTCCCCACTCACCGTCCCCCATCACCGTCCCCTCTCCCCGTCCCCACTCCCCATCCCCACTCCCCGTCCCCATTCACCGTCCCCTCTCACCGTCCCCTCTCCCCATCCCCACTCCCCATCCCCACTCACCGTCCCCACTCACCGTCCCCACTCACCGTCCCCTCTCACCGTCCCCTCTCACCGTCCCCTCGCACCGTCCCCTCTCACCGTCCCCACTCCCCATCCCCACTCCCCGTCCCCACTCCCCGTCCCCACTCCCCGTCCCCACTCACCGTCCCCCATCACCGTCCCCTCTCCCCGTCCCCATTCACCGTCCCCTCTCACCGTCCCCTCACCCCATCCCCACTCCCCATCCCCACTCACCGTCCCCACTCCCCGTCCCCTCTCACCGTCCCCTCTCACCGTCCCCTCTCACCGTCCCCTCGCACCGTCCCCACTCACCGTCCCCACTCCCCATCCCCACTCACCGTCCCCACTCACCGTCCCCTCTCCCCGTCCCCACTCCCCGTCCCCACTCACCGTCCCCCATCACCGTCCCCTCTCCCCGTCCCCATTCACCGTCCCCACTCACCGTCCCCTCTCACCGTCCCCTCGCACCGTCCCCACTCACCGTCCCCACTCCCCATCCCCACTCACCGTCCCCACTCACCGTCCCCACTCCCCGTCCCCACTCCCCGTCCCCACTCACCGTCCCCCATCACCGTCCCCTCTCCCCGTCCCCATTCACCGTCCCCTCTCACCGTCCCCTCTCCCCATCCCCACTCCCCATCCCCTCTCACCGTCCCCTCTCACCGTCCCCTCTCACCGTCCCCTCGCACCGTCCCCACTCACCGTCCCCACTCCCCATCCCCACTCCCGGTCCCCACTCACCGTCCCCACTCACCGTCCCCTCTCCCCATCCCCACTCACCGTCCCCACTCCCCGTCCCCACTCCCCGTCCCCACTCACCGTCCCCACTCACCGTCCCCTCTCCCCGTCCCCTCTCCCCGTCCCCACTCCCCGTCCCCTCTCACCGTCCCCTCTCACCGTCCCCTCTCCCCATCCCCACTCCCCATCCCCACTCACCGTCCCCACTCCCCGTCCCCTCTCACCGTCCCCTCTCACCGTCCCCTCTCACCGTCCCCTCTCACCGTCCCCTCGCACCGTCCCCACTCACCGTCCCCACTCACCGTCCCCACTTACCGTCCCCACTCACCGTCCCCTCTCCCCGTCCCCACTCCCCATCCCCACTCACCGTCCCCTCTCCCCATCCCCACTCACCGTCCCCACTCCCCGTCCCCACTCCCCGTCCCCACTCACCGTCCCCACTCACCGTCCCCTCTCCCCGTCCCCTCTACCCGTCCCCACTCCCCGTCCCCTCTCACCGTCCCCTCTCACCGTCCCCTCGCACCGTCCCCACTCACCGTCCCCTCTCCCCGTCCCCACTCACCGTCCCCTCTCCCCGTCCCCACTCCCCATCCCCACTCACCGTCCCCACTCACCGTCCCCTCTCACCGTCCCCACTCCCCGTCCCCTCTCCCCGTCCCCTCTCACCGTCCCCGCTCCCCGTCCCCGCACCCCGTTCCCGCACCCCGTCCCCGCTCCCCGTCGCCGCACCCCGTCCCCGCTCCCCGTCCCGACTCACCGTCCCCACTCCCCGTAGCTACTCACCGTCCGTCCCCACTCTCCGACCCCACTCACCGTCCCCTCTCACCGTCCCCACTCCCCGTCCCCACTCCCCGTAGCTACTCACCGTCCGTCCCCACTCTCCGACCCCACTCACCGTCCCCACTCACCGTCCCCACTCACCGTCCCCTCTCACCGTCCCCTCTCACCGTCCCCTCTCACCGTCCCCACTCCCCGTCCCCACTCCCCGTCCCCACTCCCCGACCCCACTCCCCGTCCCCACTCACCGTCCCCACTCCCCGTAGCTACTCACCGTCCGTCCCCACTCTCCGACCCCTCTCACCGTCCCCTCTCACCGTCCCCACTCCCCGTCCCCACTCCCCGTCCCCTCTCCCCGTCCCCACTCCCCGTCCCCTCTCCCCGTCCCCTCTCCCCGTCCCCTCTCTCCGTCCCCACTCCCCGTCCCCACTCCCCGTCCCCACTCCCCGTCCCCACTCCCCGTAGCTACTCACCGTCCGTCCCCACTCTCCGTCCCCTCTCACCGTCCCCTCTCACCGTCCCCTCTCACCGTCCCCACTCCCCGTCCCCACTCCCCGTCCCCTCTCCCCGTCCCCACTCCCCGTCCCCTCTCCCCGTCCCCTCTCACCGTCCCCTCTCACCGTCCCCTCTCACCGTCCCCTCTCACCGTCCCCTCTCACCGTCCCCTCTCACCGTCCCCTCTCACCGTCCCCGCTCCCCACTCCGCACTCCCCGTCCCCACTCCCCGTCCCCACTCCCCGTCCCCAAACCCCGTCCCCAAACCCCGTCCCCAAACCCCGTCCCCACTCCCCGTCCCCACTCCCCGTCCCCACTCCCCGTCCCCACTCTCCGTCCCCTCTCACCGTCCCCTATCACCGTCCCCTATCACCGTCCCCTATCACCGTCCCCACTCCCCGTCCCCACTCCCCGTCCCCAAACCCCGTCCCCAAACCCCGTTCCCACTCCCCGTCCCCAAACCCCGTCCCCAAACCCCGTTCCCACTCCCCGTCCCCACTCCCCGTCCCCACTCCCCGTCCCCACTCCCCGTCCCCTCTCACCGTCCCCTATCACCGTCCCCTATCACCGTCCCCTATCACCGTCCCCACTCCCCGTCCCCACTCTCCGTCCCCACTCTCCGTCCCCTATCACCGTCCCCTATCACCGTCCCCACTCCCCGTCCCCAGTCCCCGTCCCCACTCCCCGTCCCCTCTCCCCGTCCCCAGTCCCCATCCCCACTCACCGTCCCCACTCACCGTCCCCACTCACCGTCCCCTCTCCCCGTCCCCTCTCCCCGTCCCCACTCCCCGTCCCCACTCCCCGTCCCCACTCACCGTCCCCTCTCCCCGTCCCCAGTCCCCGTCCCCAGTCCCCATCCCCACTCACCGTCCCCACTCACCGTCCCCACTCACCGTCCCCACTCACCGTCCCCTCTCCCCGTCCCCTCTCCCCGTCCCCTCTCCCCGTCCCCACTCCCCGTCCCCTCTCCCCGTCCCCACTCCCCGTCCCCACTCCCCGTCCCCACTCCCCGTCCCCACTCACCGTCCCCTCTCCCCGTCCCCTCTCCCCGTCCCCACTCCCCGTCCCCACTCACCGTCCCCACTCACCGTCCCCTCTCCCCGTCCCCACTCCCCGTCCCCACTCACCGTCCCCACTCCCCGTCCCCTCTCACCGTCCCCACTCACCGTCCCCTCTCCCCGTCCCCTCTCACCGTCCCCTCTCCCCGTCCCCACTCCCCGTCCCCTCTCCCCGTCCGCACTCACCGTCCCCACTCCCCGTCCCCTCTCACCGTCCCCACTCCCCGTCCCCTCTCACCGTCCCCACTCACCGTCCCCTCTCCCCGTCCCCTCTCACCGTCCCCTCTCCCCGTCCCCACTCCCCGTCCCCACTCCCCGTCCCCACTCCCCGTCCGCACTCCCCGTCCGCACTCCCCGTCCCCACTCACCGTCCCCACTCCCCGTCCCCACTCCCCGTCCGCACTCCCCGTCCGCACTCCCCGTCCCCACTCACCGTCCCCACTCTCCGTCCCCACTCCCCGTCCCCACTCCCCGTCCCCTCTCACCGTCCCCACTCACCGTCCCCTCTCCCCGTCCCCTCTCCCCGTCCCCACTCCCCGTCCCCACTCCCCGTCCCCTCTCCCCGTCCGCACTCACCGTCCCCACTCCCCGTCCCCACTCACCGTCCCCACTCCCCGTCCCCTCTCACCGTCCCCTCTCACCGTCCCCTCTCACCGTCCCCACTCACCGTCCCCTCTCCCCGTCCCCTCTCACCGTCCCCTCTCCCCGTCCCCACTCACCGTCCCCACTCCCCGTCCGCACTCACCGTCCCCACTCCCCGTCCCCACTCACCGTCCCCACTCCCCGTCCCCTCTCACCGTCCCCACTCACCGTCCCCTCTCACCGTCCCCACTCCCCGTCCCCTCTCCCCGTCCCCTCTCCCCGTCCCCGCTCCCCGTCCCCGCTCCCCATCCCCGCACCCCGTTCCCGCACCCCGTCCCCGCTCCCCGTCGCCGCACCCCGTCCCCGCTCCCCGTCCCGACTCACCGTCCCCACTCCCCGTAGCTACTCACCGTCCGTCCCCACTCTCCGACCCCACTCACCGTCCCCTCTCACCGTCCCCTCTCACCGTCCCCACTCCCCGTCCCCACTCCCCGTAGCTACTCACCGTCCGTCCCCACTCTCCGACCCCACTCACCGTCCCCACTCACCGTCCCCTCTCACCGTCCCCTCTCACCGTCCCCACTCCCCGTCCCCACTCCCCGTCCCCACTCACCGTCCCCACTCACCGTCCCCTCTCACCGTCCCCTCTCACCGTCCCCACTCACCGTCCCCACTCACCGTCCCCACTCCCCGTAGCTACTCACCGTCCGTCCCCACTCTCCGACCCCTCTCACCGTCCCCTCTCACCGTCCCCACTCCCCGTCCCCACTCCCCGTCCCCACTCCCCGTCCCCTCTCCCCGTCCCCACTCCCCGTCCCCTCTCCCCGTCCCCTCTCCCCGTCCCCTCTCCCCGTCCCCTCTCTCCGTCCCCACTCCCCGTCCCCACTCCCCGTCCCCACTCCCCGTAGCTACTCACCGTCCCCTCTCCCCGTCCCCTCTCCCCGTCCCCTCTCTCCGTCCCCACTCCCCGTCCCCTCTCCCCGTCCCCTCTCCCCGTCCCCTCTCCCCGTCCCCTCTCCCCGTCCCCTCTCCCCGTCCCCTCTCCCCGTCCCCTCTCCCCGTCCCCTCTCTCCGTCCCCACTCCCCGTCCCCACTCCCCGTCCCCACTCACCGTCCCCACTCTCCGACCCCTCTCACCGTCCCCTCTCACCGTCCCCTCTCCCCGTCCCCTCTCCCCGTCCCCTCTCCCCGTCCCCACTCCCCGTCCCCTCTCCCCGTCCCCTCTCCCCGTCCCCTCTCCCCGTCCCCTCTCCCCGTCCCCTCTCACCGTCCCCTCTCACCGTCCCCTCTCACCGTCCCCTCTCCCCGTCCCCGCTCCCCGTCCCCGCTCCCCACTCCGCACTCCCCGTCCCCACTCCCCGTCCCCAAACCCCGTTCCCACTCCCCGTCCCCACTCACTGGAACCACTCACCGTCCCCACTCTCGGTCCCCACTCTCGGTCCCCTCTCACCGTCCCCACTCCCCGTCCCCACTCTCCGTCCCCACTCCCCGTCCCCTCTCACCGTCCCCTCTCACCGTCCCCGTTCCCCGTCCCCGATCCCCTTCCCCGCACCCCGTCCCCGCTCCCCACTCCCCGTCCCCACTCACCGTCCCCTCTCACCGTCCCCTCTCACCGTCCCCTCTCACCGTCCCCTCTCACCGTCCCCACTCCCCGTCCCCGCACACCGTCCCCGCTCCCCGTCCCCTCTCCCCGTCCCCTCTCCCCGTCCCCTCTCCCCGTCCCCACTCCGCGTCCCGACTCTCCGTCCCCAGTCACTGGAACCACTCACCGTCATCACTCTCCGTCCCCACTCCCCGTAGCTACTCACCGTCCGTCCCCACTCTCCGACCCCACTCACCGTCCCCACTCACCGTCCCCTCTCACCGTCCCCTCTCACCGTCCCCTCTCACCGTCCCCTCTCCCCGTCCCCTCTCCCCGTCCCCTCTCCCCGTCCCCTCTCCCCGTCCCCACTCCCCGTCCCCTCTCACCGTCCCCTCTCCCCGTCCCCTCTCCCCGTCCCCTCTCCCCGTCCCCACTCCCCGTCCCCACTCCCCGTCCCCACTTACCGTCCCCACTCCCCATCCCCACTCACCGTCCCCCATCACCGTCCCCTCTCCCCGTCCCCACTCCCCATCCCCACTCCCCGTCCCCATTCACCGTCCCCACTCCCCATCCCCACTCACCGTCCCCACTCCCCGTCCCCACTCCCCGTCCCCACTCACCGTCCCCCATCACCGTCCCCTCTCCCCGTCCCCACTCCCCATCCCCACTCCCCGTCCCCATTCACCGTCCCCTCTCACCGTCCCCTCTCCCCATCCCCACTCCCCATCCCCACTCACCGTCCCCACTCACCGTCCCCACTCCCCGTCCCCTCTCACCGTCCCCTCTCACCGTCCCCTCTCACCGTCCCCTCGCACCGTCCCCTCTCACCGTCCCCACTCCCCATCCCCACTCACCGTCCCCACTCCCCGTCCCCACTCCCCGTCCCCACTCACCGTCCCCACTCCCCGTCCCCACTCCCCGTCCCCTCTCCCCGTCCCCACTCCCCGTCCCCTCTCCCCGTCCCCACTCCCCGTCCCCACTCCCCGTCCCCACTCCCCGTCCCCTCTCCCCGTCCCCTCTCCCCGTCCCCGCTCCCCGTCCCCGCTCCCCATCCCCGCACCCCGTTCCCGCACCCCGTCCCCGCTCCCCGTCGCCGCACCCCGTCCCCGCTCCCCGTCCCGACTCACCGTCCCCACTCCCCGTAGCTACTCACCGTCCGTCCCCACTCTCCGACCCCACTCACCGTCCCCTCTCACCGTCCCCTCTCACCGTCCCCACTCCCCGTCCCCACTCCCCGTAGCTACTCACCGTCCGTCCCCACTCTCCGACCCCACTCACCGTCCCCACTCACCGTCCCCTCTCACCGTCCCCTCTCACCGTCCCCACTCCCCGTCCCCACTCCCCGTCCCCACTCACCGTCCCCACTCACCGTCCCCTCTCACCGTCCCCTCTCACCGTCCCCACTCACCGTCCCCACTCACCGTCCCCACTCCCCGTAGCTACTCACCGTCCGTCCCCACTCTCCGACCCCTCTCACCGTCCCCTCTCACCGTCCCCACTCCCCGTCCCCACTCCCCGTCCCCACTCCCCGTCCCCTCTCCCCGTCCCCACTCCCCGTCCCCTCTCCCCGTCCCCTCTCCCCGTCCCCTCTCCCCGTCCCCTCTCTCCGTCCCCACTCCCCGTCCCCACTCCCCGTCCCCACTCCCCGTCCCCACTCCCCGTAGCTACTCCCCGTCCCCTCTCCCCGTCCCCTCTCCCCGTCCCCTCTCTCCGTCCCCACTCCCCGTCCCCTCTCCCCGTCCCCTCTCCCCGTCCCCTCTCCCCGTCCCCTCTCCCCGTCCCCTCTCCCCGTCCCCTCTCCCCGTCCCCTCTCCCCGTCCCCTCTCTCCGTCCCCACTCCCCGTCCCCACTCCCCGTCCCCACTCACCGTCCCCACTCTCCGACCCCTCTCACCGTCCCCTCTCACCGTCCCCTCTCCCCGTCCCCTCTCCCCGTCCCCTCTCCCCGTCCCCACTCCCCGTCCCCTCTCCCCGTCCCCTCTCCCCGTCCCCTCTCCCCGTCCCCTCTCCCCGTCCCCTCTCACCGTCCCCTCTCACCGTCCCCTCTCACCGTCCCCTCTCCCCGTCCCCGCTCCCCGTCCCCGCTCCCCACTCCGCACTCCCCGTCCCCACTCCCCGTCCCCAAACCCCGTTCCCACTCCCCGTCCCCACTCACTGGAACCACTCACCGTCCCCACTCTCGGTCCCCACTCTCGGTCCCCTCTCACCGTCCCCACTCCCCGTCCCCACTCTCCGTCCCCACTCCCCGTCCCCTCTCACCGTCCCCTCTCACCGTCCCCGTTCCCCGTCCCCGATCCCCTTCCCCGCACCCCGTCCCCGCTCCCCACTCCCCGTCCCCACTCACCGTCCCCTCTCACCGTCCCCTCTCACCGTCCCCTCTCACCGTCCCCTCTCACCGTCCCCACTCCCCGTCCCGCACACCGTCCCCCCGCTCCCCGTCCCCTCTCCCCGTCCCCTCTCCCCGTCCCCTCTCCCCGTCCCCACTCCGCGTCCCGACTCTCCGTCCCCAGTCACTGGAACCACTCACCGTCATCACTCTCCGTCCCCACTCCCCGTAGCTACTCACCGTCCGTCCCCACTCTCCGACCCCACTCACCGTCCCCACTCACCGTCCCCTCTCACCGTCCCCTCTCACCGTCCCCTCTCACCGTCCCCTCTCCCCGTCCCCTCTCCCCGTCCCCTCTCCCCGTCCCCTCTCCCCGTCCCCACTCCCCGTCCCCTCTCACCGTCCCCTCTCCCCGTCCCCTCTCCCCGTCCCCTCTCCCCGTCCCCACTCCCCGTCCCCACTCCCCGTCCCCACTTACCGTCCCCACTCCCCATCCCCACTCACCGTCCCCCATCACCGTCCCCTCTCCCCGTCCCCACTCCCCATCCCCACTCCCCGTCCCCATTCACCGTCCCCACTCCCCATCCCCACTCACCGTCCCCACTCCCCGTCCCCACTCCCCGTCCCCACTCACCGTCCCCCATCACCGTCCCCTCTCCCCGTCCCCACTCCCCATCCCCACTCCCCGTCCCCATTCACCGTCCCCTCTCACCGTCCCCTCTCCCCATCCCCACTCCCCATCCCCACTCACCGTCCCCACTCACCGTCCCCACTCCCCGTCCCCTCTCACCGTCCCCTCTCACCGTCCCCTCTCACCGTCCCCTCGCACCGTCCCCTCTCACCGTCCCCACTCCCCATCCCCACTCACCGTCCCCACTCCCCGTCCCCACTCCCCGTCCCCACTCACAGTCCCCCATCACCGTCCCCCCTCCCCGTCCCCATTCACCGTCCCCCATCACCGTCCCCACTCCCCATCCCCACTCCCCGTCCCCATTCACCGTCCCCTCTCACCGTCCCCTCTCCCCATCCCCACTCCCCATCCCCACTCACCGTCCCCACTCCCCGTCCCCTCTCACCGTCCCCTCTCACCGTCCCCTCGCACCGTCCCCACTCACCGTCCCCACTCCCCATCCCCACTCACCGTCCCCACTCACCGTCCCCTCTCCCCGTCCCCACTCCCCATCCCCACTCACCGTCCCCTCTCCCCATCCCCACTCACCGTCCCCACTCCCCGTCCCCACTCCCCGTCCCCACTCCCCGTCCCCACTCACCGTCCCCTCTCCCCGTCCCCTCTCCCCGTCCCCACTCCCCGTCCCCTCTCACCGTCCCCTCTCACCGTCCCCTCTCCCCATCCCCACTCACCGTCCCCACTCCCCGTCCCCTCTCACCGTCCCCTCTCACCGTCCCCTCTCACCGTCCCCACTCACCGTCCCCACTCCCCGTCCCCTCTCACCGTCCCCACTCACCGTCCCCTCTCACCGTCCCCTCGCACCGTCCCCACTCACCGTCCCCACTCCCCATCCCCACTTACCGTCCCCACTCACCGTCCCCTCTCCCCGTCCCCACTCCCCATCCCCACTCACCGTCCCCTCTCCCCATCCCCACTCACCGTCCCCACTCCCCGTCCCCACTCCCCGTCCCCACTCACCGTCCCCACTCACCGTCCCCTCTCCCCGTCCCCTCTCCCCGTCCCCACTCCCCGTCCCCTCTCACCGTCCCCTCTCACCGTCCCCTCGCACCGTCCCCACTCACCGTCCCCTCTCCCCGTCCCCACTCACCGTCCCCTCTCCCCGTCCCCACTCCCCATCCCCACTCACCGTCCCCACTCACCGTCCCCTCTCACCGTCCCCACTCCCCGTCCCCTCTCCCCGTCCCCTCTCCCCGTCCCCTCTCCCCGTCCCCGCTCCCCGTCCCCGCACCCCGTTCCCACACCCCGTCCCCGCTCCCCGTCGCCGCACCCCGTCCCCGCTCCCCGTCCCGACTCACCGTCCCCACTCCCCGTAGCTACTCACCGTCCGTCCCCACTCTCCGACCCCACTCACCGTCCCCTCTCACCGTCCCCACTCCCCGTCCCCACTCCCCGTAGCTACTCACCGTCCGTCCCCACTCTCCGACCCCACTCACCGTCCCCACTCACCGTCCCCACTCACCGTCCCCTCTCACCGTCCCCTCTCACCGTCCCCTCTCACCGTCCCCACTCCCCGTCCCCACTCCCCGTCCCCACTCCCCGACCCCACTCCCCGTCCCCACTCACCGTCCCCACTCCCCGTAGCTACTCACCGTCCGTCCCCACTCTCCGACCCCTCTCACCGTCCCCTCTCACCGTCCCCACTCCCCGTCCCCACTCCCCGTCCCCACTCCCCGTCCCCTCTCCCCGTCCCCACTCCCCGTCCCCTCTCCCCGTCCCCTCTCCCCGTCCCCTCTCTCCGTCCCCACTCCCCGTCCCCACTCCCCGTCCCCACTCCCCGTCCCCACTCCCCGTAGCTACTCACCGTCCGTCCCCACTCTCCGTCCCCACTCTCCGTCCCCTCTCACCGTCCCCTCTCACCGTCCCCTCTCACCGTCCCCTCTCACCGTCCCCACTCCCCGTCCCCACTCCCCGTCCCCTCTCCCCGTCCCCACTCCCCGTCCCCTCTCCCCGTCCCCTCTCCCCGTCCCCTCTCACCGTCCCCTCTCACCGTCCCCTCTCACCGTCCCCTCTCCCCGTCCCCGCTCCCCGTCCCCGCTCCCCACTCCGCACTCCCCGTCCCCACTCCCCGTCCCCAAACCCCGTCCCCAAACCCCGTTCCCACTCCCCGTCCCCACTCCCCGTCCCCACTCCCCGTCCCCACTCCCCGTCCCCACTCTCCGTCCCCTCTCACCGTCCCCTATCACCGTCCCCTATCACCGTCCCCTATCACCGTCCCCACTCCCCGTCCCCACTCCCCGTCCCCACTCCCCGTCCCCACTCCCCGTCCCCTCTCCCCGTCCCCTCTCCCCGTCCCCTCTCCCCGTCCCCTCTCCCCGTCCCCTCTCACCGTCCCCTCTCACCGTCCCCTCTCACCGTCCCCTCTCCCCGTCCCCACTCCCCGTCCCCTCTCCCCGTCCCCACTCCCCGTCCCCTCTCCCCGTCCCCTCTCACCGTCCCCTCTCACCGTCCCCTCTCACCGTCCCCTCTCACCGTCCCCTCTCACCGTCCCCTCTCCCCGTCCCCGCTCCCCGTCCCCGCTCCCCACTCCGCACTCCCCGTCCCCACTCCCCGTCCCAAACCCCGTCCCCACTCCCCGTCCCCACTCCCCGTCCCCACTCTCCGTCCCCTCTCACCGTCCCCTATCACCGTCCCCTATCACCGTCCCCTATCACCGTCCCCACTCCCCGTCCCCACTCCCGTCCCCACTCCCCGTCCCCACTCCCCGTAGCAACTCACCGTCCGTCCCCACTCTCCGACCCCACTCTCCGTCCCCACTCTCCGTCCCCTATCACCGTCCCCTATCACCGTCCCCACTCCCCGTCCCCAGTCCCCGTCCCCACTCCCCGTCCCCTCTCCCCGTCCCCAGTCCCCGTCCCCACTCACCGTCCCCACTCACCGTCCCCACTCACCGTCCCCTCTCCCCGTCCCCTCTCCCCGTCCCCACTCCCCGTCCCCACTCACCGTCCCCTCTCCCCGTCCCCAGTCCCCGTCCCCAGTCCCCATCCCCACTCACCGTCCCCACTCACCGTCCCCACTCACCGTCCCCTCTCCCCGTCCCCTCTCCCCGTCCCCTCTCCCCGTCCCCACTCCCCGTCCCCACTCCCCGTCCCCACTCACCGTCCCCACTCACCGTCCCCTCTCCCCGTCCCCTCTCCCCGTCCCCACTCCCCGTCCCCACTCACCGTCCCCACTCACCGTCCCCACTCACCGTCCCCTCTCCCCGTCCTCACTCCCCGTCCCCACTCACCGTCCCCACTCCCCGTCCCCTCTCACCGTCCCCACTCACCGTCCCCTCTCCCCGTCCCCTCTCACCGTCCCCTCTCCCCGTCCCCACTCCCCGTCCCCTCTCCCCGTCCGCACTCACCGTCCCCACTCCCCGTCCCCTCTCACCGTCCCCACTCACCGTCCCCTCTCCCCGTCCCCTCTCACCGTCCCCTCTCCCCGTCCCCACTCCCCGTCCCCACTCCCCGTCCCCACTCCCCGTCCCCACTCCCCGTCCGCACTCCCCGTCCGCACTCCCCGTCCCCACTCACCGTCCCCACTCACCGTCCCCTCTCCCCGTCCCCTCTCACCGTCCCCACTCAACGTCCCCTCTCCCCGTCCCCTCTCCCCGTCCCCACTCACCGTCCCCACTCCCCGTCCCCACTCCCCGTCCCCACTCCCCGTCCGCACTCCCCGTCCGCACTCCCCGTCCCCACTCACCGTCCCCACTCACCGTCCCCTCTCCCCGTCCCCTCTCACCGTCCCCACTCACCGTCCCCTCTCCCCGTCCCCTCTCCCCGTCCCCACTCCCCGTCCCCTCTCCCCGTCCGCACTCACCGTCCCCACTCCCCGTCCCCACTCACCGTCCCCACTCCCCGTCCCCTCTCACCGTCCCCTCTCACCGTCCCCACTCACCGTCCCCTCTCCCCGTCCCCTCTCACCGTCCCCTCTCCCCGTCCCCACTCACCGTCCCCACTCCCCGTCCGCACTCACCGTCCCCACTCCCCGTCCCCACTCACCGTCCCCACTCCCCGTCCCCTCTCACCGTCCCCACTCCCCGTCCCCTCTCACCGTCCCCTCTCACCGTCCCCTCTCCCCGTCCCCACTCACCGTCCCCTCTCCCCGTCCCCTCTCACCGTCCCCACTCACCGTCCCCACTCACCGTCCCCACTCCCCGTCCCCACTCACCGTCCCCACTCCCCGTCCCCTCTCACCTACCCCACTCCCCGTCCCCGCTTCCCGTCCCCGCTTCCCGTCCCCGCTTCCCGTCCCCGCACCCCGTCCCCGCTCCCCTTCCCCGCTCCCCGTCCCGACTCTCCGTCCCCAGTCACTGGAACCACTCACCGTCCCCACTCTCCGTCCCCACTCTCGGTCCCCTCTCACCGTCCCCACTCTCCGTCCCCACTTCCCGTCCCCACTCCCCATAGCTACTCACCGTCCGTCCCCACTCCCCGTCCCCACTCCCCGTAGCTACTCACCGTCCGTCCCCACTCTCCGACCCCACTCACCGTCCCCTCTCACCGTCCCCACTCCCCATAGCTACTCACCGTCCGTCCCCACTCCCCGTCCCCACTCCCCGTAGCTACTCACCGTCCGTCCCCACTCTCCGACCCCACTCTCCGACCCCACTCACCGTCCCCTCTCCCCGTCCCCACTCTCCGACCCCACTCACCGTCCCCTCTCCCCGTCCCCTCTCACCGTCCCCACTCCCCGACCCCACTCCCCGTCCCCACTCACCGTCCCCTCTCCCCGTCCCCACTCCCCATCCCCACTCACCGTCCCCTCTCACCGTCCCCACTCCCCGACCCCACTCCCCGTCCCCACTCCCCATCCCCACTCACCGTCCCCACTCACCATCCCCACTCACCGTCCCCTCTCCCCGTCCCCACTCACCATCCCCACTCACCGTCCCCTCTCCCCGTCCCCACTCCCCATCCCCACTCACCGTCCCCACTCACCGTCCCCTCTCCCCGTCCCCACTCCCCATCCCCACTCACCATCCCCACTCACCGTCCCCTCTCCCCGTCCCCACTCCCCATCCCCACTCACCGTCCCCACTCACCGTCCCCACTCCCCGTCCCCACTCCCCATCCCCACTCACCGTCCCCACTCACCGTCCCCTCTCCCCGTCCCCACTCCCCGACCCCACACCCCGACCCCACTCCCCGTCCCCACTCACCGTCCCCACTCACCATCCCCACTCACCGTCCCCTCTCCCCGTCCCCTCTCCCCGTCCCCACTCCCCGTCCCCACTCACCGTCCCCACTCCCCATCCCCACTCACCGTGCCCACTCACCGTCCCCACTCACCGTCCCCACTCCCCGTCCCCACTCACCGTCCCCACTCACCGTCCCCACTCACCGTCCCCACTCCCCGTCCCCACTCACCGTCCCCTCTCCCCGTCCCCACTCCCCATCCCCACTCACCGTCCCCTCTCCCCGTCCCCACTCCCCGTCCCCACTCACCGTCCCCACTCACCGTCCCCTCTCCCCGTCCCCACTCACCGTCCCCACTCACCGTCCCCACTCACCGTCCCCACTCACCGTCCCCACTCACCGTCCCCACTCCCCGTCCCCACTCCCCATCCCCACTCCCCGTCCCCACTCACCGTCCCCACTCACCGTCCCCTCTCCCCGTCCCCACTCACCGTCCCCTCTCCCCGTCCCCACTCACCGTCCCCTCTCACCGTCCCCACTCCCCGTCCCCTCTCCCCGTCCCCACTCCCCGTCGCCACTCCCCGTCGCCACTCACCGTCCCCACTCCCCGTCCCCACTCACCGTCCCCACTCACCGTCCCCACTCACCGTCCCCTCTCCCCGTCCCCACTCCCCGTCCGCACTCCCCGTCCGCACTCCCCGTCCGCACTCCCCGTCCGCACTCCCCGTCCCCACTCCCCGTCCCCTCTCCCGGTCCCCTCTCCCCGTCCCCACTCACCGTCCCCTCTCACAGTCCCCTCTCCCCGTCCGCACTCCCCGTCCCCACTCCCCGTCCCCTCTCCCGGTCCCCTCTCCCCGTCCCCACTCACCGTCCCCACTCCCCGTCCCCACTCCCCGTCCCCTCTCACCGTCCCCGCTCCCCGTCCCCTCTCACCGTCCCCGCTCCCCGTCGCCGCTCCCCGTCGCCGCTCCCCGTCGCCGCTCCCCGTCGCCGCTCCCCGTCGCCGCTCCCCGTCGCCGCTCCCCGTCGCCGCTCCCCGTCCCCGCTCCCTGAACCCGCTCCCTGAACCCGCTCCCCGAACCCGCTCCCCGAACCCGCTCCCCGAACCCGCTCCCCGAACCCGCTCCCCGAACCCGCTCCCCGAACCCGCTCCCCGAACCCGCTCCCCGAACCCGCTCCCCGAACCCGCTCCCCGAACCCGCTCCCCGTCCCCGCTCCCCGTCCCCGCTCCCCGTCCCCGCTCCCCGTCCCCGCTCCCCGTCCCCACTGTCTGTCCCCACTCACCGTCCCCACTCACCGTCCCCACTCACCGTCCCCACTCCCCGTCCCCACTCCCCGTCCCCACTCCCCGTCCCCACTCCCCGTCCCCACTCACCGTCCCCACTCACCGTCCCCACTCACCGTCCCCACTCACCGTCCCCACTCACCGTCCCCACTCCCCACTCCCCGTCCCCACTCCCCGTCCCCACTCCCCGTCCCCACTCCCCGTCCCCACTCCCCGTCCCCACTCCCCGTCCCAACTCAACGTCCCCTTTCAACGTCCCCTCTCCCCGTCCCCACTCCACGTCCCCATTCAGCGTCCCCACTCCCGCACAACACTCCCCATTTCCCTTCCCTCCACCTCCTCACTGCACTCCCCTCCCTCAATTCCCTACCCCACACCCCTCCCCCACTGTGCTGCATCACTCCCCTGCCCCACTCCCCACTCCGCTTCCCTGCACCTCCTCACTGCCCTCCGCTATCACACTCCCATCCCCCACTACCCTCTCCCTCTCACCTACCGCACTCCCCTACCCCACACCAATCTCCGACACCATTCCCCTTCCCCACTCCGCTCCCCTACTCTCCTACCCCACACCCCTCCCCCACTCCCCTTCCCGCCACCTCCTCACTGCACACCCCTACCCCACTCCCCTAACTCACTCCCCGCCCCATCTCCACTACCCCATTCCCCTTCCCCATTCCCCTATCCCACTCCCATACCCCACCCCTCCCCCACTCACCTCCCCCCCACTCCCATCCACCTCTCCGCTTCCCAGCACCTCTTCACTGCCCACCCTGACCACACTCCCCTACCCCACTCCCCTTCCCCACTCCCCTTCCCCACTCCCCTTCCCCACTCCCCTCCCTCACTCCCCTACCGCACTCCCCTGCCCCACTCCCCTGCCCCACACCCCTGCCCCACTCCCCTTCCCCACTCCCCTTCCCCACTCCCCTTCCCCACTCCCCTACCGCACTCCCCTTCCCCACTCCCCTGCCCCACACCCCTGCCCCACTCCCCTGCCCCACTCCCCTAATTCACATCCCTCCCTCACATCCCACACTCACATCCCTCCCCCACTCCCCTACCCCAAATCCCGACACCACCCCCTCCCCAACTACCCTCCCTCACTACCCTTCCCCACTCCCCGTCCCCACTCACCGTCCCCACTCCCCATCCCCACTCACCGTCCCCACTCACCATCCCCACTCACCGTCCCCTCTCCCCGTCCCCACTCCCCATCCCCACTCACCGTCCCCACTCACCGTCCCCTCTCCCCGTCCCCACGCCCCATCCCCACTCACCATCCCCTCTCCCCGTCCCCACTCCCCATCCCCACTCACCGTCCCCACTCACCGTCCCCTCTCCCCGTCCCCACTCCCCATCCCCACTCACCGTCCCCACTCCCCGTCCCCACTCACCGTCCCCACTCCCCATCCCCACTCACCATCCCCACTCACCGTCCCCTCTCCCCGTCCCCACTCCCCATCCCCACTCACCATCCCCACTCACCGTCCCCTCTCCCCGTCCCCACTCCCCATCCCCACTCACCGTCCCCTCTCCCCGTCCCCACTCCCCATCCCCACTCACCGTACCCACTCACCGTCCCCTCTCCCCGTCCCCACTCCCCGTCCCCACTCACCGTCCCCACTCACCGTCCCCACTCACCGTCCCCTCTCCCCGTCCCCACTCCCCGTCCCCACTCCCCATCCCCACTCACCGTCCCCTCTCCCCGTCCCCACTCCCCATCCCCACTCCCCGTCCCCACTCACCGTCCCCTCTCCCCGTCCCCACTCCCCGTCCCCACTCACCGTCCCCACTCACCGTCCCCACTCACCGTCCCCTCTCACCGTCCCCACTCCCCGTCCCCACTCCCCGTCCCCTCTCCCCGTCCCCACTCCCCGTCCCCACTCCCCGTCCCCACTCACCGTCCCCACTCACCGTCCCCACTCCCCGTCCCCTCTCCCCGTCCCCACTCACCGTCCCCTCTCCCCGTCCCCACTCCCCATCCCCACTCCCCGTCCCCACTCACCGTCCCCACTCACCGTCCCCTCTCCCCGTCCCCACTCCCCGTCCCCACTCACCGTCCCCACTCACCGTCCCCACTCACCGTCCCCTCTCACCGTCCCCGCTCCCCGTCCCCGCTCCCCGTCGCCGCTCCCCATCCCCACTCACCGTCCCCACTCCCCGTCCCCACTCCCCGTCCCCACTCCCCGTCGCCGCTCCCCATCCCCACTCACCGTCCCCACTCACCGTCCCCACTCACCGTCCCCACTCCCCGTCCCCACTCACCGTCCCCACTCACCGTCCCCTCTCCCCGTCCCCACTCCCCGTCCGCACTCCCCGTCCGCACTCCCCGTCCCCACTCCCCGTCCCCTCTCCCGGTCCCCTCTCCCGGTCCCCTCTCCCCGTCCCCACTCACCGTCCCCTCTCACAGTCCCCTCTCCCCGTCCGCACTCCCCGTCCCCACTCCCCGTCCCCTCTCCCGGTCCCCTCTCCCCTTCCCCACTCACCGTCCCCACTCCCCGTCCCCTCTCACCGTCCCCGCTCCCCGTCCCCGCTCCCCGTCGCCGCTCCCCGTCGCCGCTCCCCGTCGCCGCTCCCCGTCCCCGCTCCCCGTCGCCGCTCCCCGTCGCCGCTCCCCGTCGCCGCTCCCCGTCGCCGCTCCCCGTCCCCGCTCCCCGAACCCGCTCCCCGAACCCGCTCCCCGAACCCGCTCCCCGTCCCCGCTCCCCGTCCCCGCTCCCCGTCCCCGCTCCCCGTCCCCGCTCCCCGTCCCCACTGTCTGTCCCCACTGTCTGTCCCCACTCACCGTCCCCACTCACCGTCCCCACTCTCCGTCCCCACTCCCCGTCCCCACTCCCCGTCCCCACTCCCCGTCCCCACTCACAGTCCCCACTCACAGTCCCCACTCACCGTCCCCACTCACCGTCCCCACTCACCGTCCCCACTCACCGTCCCCACTCCCCACTCCCCGTCCCCACTCCCCGTCCCCACTCCCCGTCCCCACTCCCCGTCCTCACTCCCCGTCCCAACTCAACGTCCCCTTTCAACGTCCCCTCTCCCCGTCCCCACTCCACGTCCCCATTCAGCGTCCCCACTCCCGCACAACACTCCCCATTTCCCTTCCCTCCACCTCCTCACTGCACTCCCCTCCCTCAATTCCCTACCCCACACCCCTCCCCCACTGTGCTGCATCACTCCCCTGCCCCACTCCCCACTCCGCTTCCCTGCACCTCCTCACTGCCCTCCGCTATCACACTCCCATCCCCACTACCCTCTCCCTCTCACCTACCGCACTCCCCTACCCCACACCAATCTCCGACACCATTCCCCTTCCCCACTCCGCTCCCCTACTCTCCTACCCCACACCCCTCCCCCACTCCCCCTCCCGCCACCTCCTCACTGCGCACCCCTACCCCACTCCCCTAACTCACTCCCCGCCCCATCTCCACTACCCCATTCCCCTTCCCCATTCCCCTATCCCACTCCCATACCCCACCCCTCCCCCACTCACCTCCCCCCCACTCCCATCCACCTCTCCGCTTCCCAGCACCTCTTCACTGCCCACCCTGACCACACTCCCCTACCCCACTCCCCTTCCCCACTCCCCTTCCCCACTCCCCTTCCCCACTCCCCTCCCTCACTCCCCTACCGCACTCCCCTGCCCCACACCCCTGCCCCACACCCCTGCCCCACACCCCTGCCCCACTCCCCTTCCCCACTCCCCTTCCCCACTCCCCTTCCCCACTCCCCTTCCCCACTCCCCTGCCCCACACCCCTGCCCCACACCCCTGCCCCACACCCCTGCCCCACACCCCTGCCCCACACCCCTGCCCCACTCCCCTGCCCCACTCCCCTAATTCACATCCCTCCCTCACATCCCACACTCACATCCCTCCCCCACTCCCCTACCCCAAATCCCGACACCACCCCCTCCCCAACTACCCTCCCTCACTACCCTTCCCCACTCCCCTCCCCTCCCCTCCCCTGCATCTCTTCACTCCCCTCCCCTCCCCCACTCCGCTTCCCTGCACCTCCTCACTGCCCTCCGCTATCACACTCCCCTCCCCCACTCCCCTACATCACAACCAATCCCCACTCCCCTACCCCACTCCCCTCCCCCACTCCCCAATCCACTCCCCACTCCCCTCCCCCACTCCCCTCCCCCACTCCCCTCCCCCACTCCCCTCCCCCACTCCCCTCCCCCACTCCCCAATCCACTCCCCACTCCCCTCCCCCACTCCCCTCCCCCACTCCCCTCCCCCACTCCCCTCCCCAACACCTCTCCCACACTCCCCCGCCCCTCTCCCCCGCCCCTCTCCCCCGCCCCTCTCCCCCGCCCCACTCCCCCACCCCACTCCACCCCCCACACCCCCATCCCACACCCCCCACTCCCCTATCCCTCTCCCCTACCCCACTCCCCTACCCCACTCCCCTACCCCATGCCCCTATCCCACACCCATACCCCACTCCCCAACACCACTCCCCAACCACAACCCCACTCCCCTACACCATTCCCATACCCCACTCCCTTCCACCACACCAACAACCCACTCACATCCCCACCTCACCTCCCCACCTCACCTCCCCACCTCACCTCCCCAACTCACCTCCCCAACTCACCTCCCCAACTCACCTCCCCAACTCCCCTCCCCCTCACCCCTCCCCCTCACCCCTCCCCCTCACCCCTCCCCCTCACCCCTCCCCCTCACCCCTCCCCCTCACCCCTCCCCCTCACCCCTCACCCCTCCCCCACTCCCCTCCCCCACTCCCCTCCCCCACTCCCCTCCCCCACTCCCCTCCCCCACTCCCCTCACCCCTCCCCCACTCCCCTCCCCCACTCCCCTCCCCCACTCCCCTCCCCCACTCCCCTCCCCCACTCCCCTCCCCCACTCCCCTCCCCCACTCCGCTCCCCCACTCCGCTCCCCCACTCCGCTCCCCCACTCCGCTCCCCCACTCCGCTCCCCCACTCCGCTCCCCCACTCCCCTATCCCACTCCCCTATCCCACTCCCCTATCCCACTCCCCTATCCCACTCCCCTATCCCACTCCCCTATCCCACTCCCCTATCCCACTCCCCTATCCCACTCCCCTATCCCACTCCCCTATCCCACTCCCCTATCCCACTCCCCTATCTCACTCCCCTATCCCACTCCCCTATCCCACTCCACTCCCCTCCCCGACTCCACTCCCCTCCCCGACTCCACTCCCCTCCCCGACTCCACTCCCCTCCCCGACTCCACTCCCCTCCCCGACTCCACTCCCCTCCCCGACTCCACTCCCCTCCCCGACTCTACTCCCCTCCCCGACTCCACTCCCCTCCCCGACTCCCCTATCTCACTTCCCTTTCCAACTCCCCTTTCCAACTCCCCTCCCCTCCATCTCCTCACTGCCCTCCCCTACCCAACTCCCTGACACCACTCTGAACCCCCATTCCCCATCTCCACTCCCCATCTCCACTCCCCATCTCCACTCCCCATCTCCACTCCCAAACTCCACTCCCCTTCTCCACTCCCCTTCTCCACTCCCCTACGCCACTACCCCAACCCACTCACCTCCTCCACTCCAGTCCTCCACTCCCCTCCCCTACTCCCCTCCCCCACTCCCCTACCACACTACCCTACCACACTACCCTCCCTCACATCCCTCCCCCACTCCGCGACCCCAAACCCCGACCCCACCCCCTCCCCAACTACCCTCCCTCACTCCCCTTCCCCACACCCCTCCCCCACTCCCCTCCCCTCCCCTGCATCTCCTCACTCCCCTCCCCTCCCCCACTCCGCTTCCCTGCACCTCATCACTGCCCTCCGCTCCCCACTCCCTCCCACTCCCTCCCCCACTCCCCTCCCCCACTCCCCTCCCCCACTCCCCTCCCCCACTCCCCTCCCCCACTCCCCTACATCACAACCAATCCCCACTCCCCTACCCCACACCCCACCCCCAAACCCCTTCACTACTACCCTCCCCAACTCCCCTCAGCCACTCCCCAATCCCCTCCACTGCTACCCTCCCCAACTCCCCTCCCCAACTCCCCTCCCCAACTCCCCTCCCCAACTCCCCTCCCCAACTCCCCTCCCCAACTCCCCTCCCCCACTCCCCTCCCCCACTCCCCTCCCCCACTCCGCTCCCCCACTCCGCTCCCCCTCTCCGCTCCCCCACTCCGCTCCCCCACTCCCCTATCCCACTCCCCTATCCCACTCCCCTATCCCACTCCCCTATCCCACTCCCCTATCCCACTCCCCTATCCCACTCCCCTATCCCACTCCCCTATCCCACTCCCCTATCCCACTCCCCTATCCCACTCCCCTATCCCACTCCCCTATCCCACTCCCCTATCCCACTCCCCTATCCCACTTCCCTATCCCACTCCCCTATCCCACTTCCCTATCCCACTTCCCTATCCCACTTCCCTATCCCACTCCCCTATCCCACTCCCCTATCCCACTCCCCTATCCCACTCCCCTATCCCACTCCACTCCACTCCCCTCCCCGACTCCCCTCCCCGACTCCACTCCCCTCCCCGACTCTACTCCCCTCCCCTCCCCGACTCTACTCCCCTCCCCGACTCTACTCCCCTCCCCGACTCCACTCCCCTCCCCGACTCCACTCCCCTCCCCGACTCTACTCCCCTCCCCGACTCCCCTACCCCACTCCCCTTTCCAACTCCCCTTTCCAACTCCCCTCCCCTCCATCTCCTCACTGCCCTCCCCTACCCAACTCCCTGACACCACTCTGAACCCCCATTCCCCATCTCCACTCCCCATCTCCACTCCCCATCTCCACTCCCCATCTCCACTCCCCATCTCCACTCCCCATCTCCACTCCCCATCTCCACTCCCAATCTCCACTCCATATCTCCACTCCCCATCTCCACTCCCCTACACCACTACCCCAACCCACTCACCTCCTCCACTCCACTCCTCCACTCCCCTCCCCAACTCCCCTCCCCTACTCCCCTCCCCCACTCCCCTACCACACTACCCTACCCCACTACCCTCCCTCACATCCGTCCCCCACTCCGCGACCCCAAACCCCGACCCCACCCCCTCCCCAACTACCCTCCCTCACTCCCCTTCCCCACACCCCTCCCCCACTCCCCTCCCCTCCCCTGCATCTCCTCACTCCCCTCCCCTCCCCCACTCCGCTTCCCTGCACCTCATCACTGCCCTCCGATCCCCCACTCCGATCCCCCACTCCGATCCCCCCTCCGATCCCCCACTCCCCTCCCCCACTCCCCTCCCCCACTCCCCTCCCCCACTCCCCTCCCCCACTCCCCTCCCCCACTCCCCTCCCCCACTCCCCTCCCCACTCCCCTACATCACAACCAATCCCCACTCCCCTACCCCACTCCCCACCCCCAAACCCCTTCACTACTACCCTCCCCAACTCCCCTCAGCCACTCCCCAATCCCCTCCACTGCTACCCTCCCCAACTCCCCTCCCCAACTCCCCTCCGCCACTCCCCAACCCACTCCTCTCCCCCCCCTCCCCCTCCTCTCCCCCTCCCCCTCCTCTCCCCCTCCCCCTCCGCTACCCATTCCCCTCCCTCACTCCCCTCCCTCACTACCCTCCCCCACACCCCTCCCCCACACCCCTCCCCCACACCCCTCCCCCACACCCCTCCCCCACACCCCTCCCCCACACCCCTCCCCCACACCCCTCGCCCACACCCCTCCCCCACACCCCTCCCCCACACCCCTCCCCCACACCCCTCCCCCACACCCCTCCCCCACACCCCTCCCCCACACCCCTCCCCCACACCCCTCCCCCACACCCCTCCCCCACACCCCTCCCCCACACCCCTCCCCCACACCCCTCCCCCACACCCCTCCCCCACACCCCTCCCCCACACCCCTCCCCCACACCTCTCCCCCACTCCCCTCCCCCACTCCCCTCCCCCACTCTCCTCTCCCCCACTCCCCTCCCCCACTCCAGTCCCCAACTCCCCTCCCCTACTCACCTCCCCAACTCCCTGTCCGCAATAAACTCCCCCACTCCCCTCCCCACTCCAGTCCCCAACTCCCCTTCCCCACCCCCATCCCCCTCCCAAAGTCCCCTCCGCAACGTTCCCCGACTCCCCCCACTGCCCTCCCCATTCCTCTACCCCACACCCCTCCCCCTCTCCTCTCCGCAACTCCCCTCAACCACTCTGCTCCCCCAATCCCAGCCTCAACTCCCCTACCCCACTCTCCTACCCCACTCTCCTACCCCACTCTCCTACCCCACTCTCCTACCCCACACCCCTACCCCACTCCCCTACCCCCACTCCCCTACCCCACTCCCCTCCCCCACTCCCCTCCCCCACTCCCCTCCCCCACTCCCCTCCCCCACTCCCCTCCCCTCCCCTCCCCAACACTCCTCCCCCACTTCCCTCACCAACTTCCATACTCCACTCCCCTCTTCCACTCCAGTCCCCAACTCCCTCCCCCACTCCACTCCCTCTCTCCCCTCCCCACTACAGTGCCTAACTCGCCACCCCCACACCCTTCCTCAACTCCCCTCCTCAACTCCCCTCCTCCACTCCCCTCCTCCACTCCCCTCCTCCACTCCCCTCCCCCACTCCCCTCCCCCACTCCCCTCCCCCACTCCCCTCCCCCACTCCCCTCCCCCACTCCCCTACATCACAACCAATCCCCACTCCCCTACCCCACTCCCCACCCCCAAACCCCTTCACTACTACCCTCCCCAACTCCCCTCAGCCACTCCCCAATCCCCTCCACTGCTACCCTCCCCAACTCCCCTCCCAACTCCCCTCCGCCACTCCCCAACCCACTCCTCTCCCCCTCCCCCTCCTCTCCCCCTCCTCTCCCCCTCCCCCTCCGCTACCCATTCCCCTCCCTCACTCCCCTCCCTCACTCCCCTCCCCCACACCCCTCCCCCACACCCCTCCCCCACACCCCTCCCCCACACCCCTCCCCCACACCCCTCCCCCACACCCCTCCCCCACACCCCTCCCCCACACCCCTCCCCCACACTCCTCTCCCCCACTCCCCTCCCCCACTCTCCTCTCCCCCACTCCCCTCCCCCACTCCAGTCCCCAACTCCCCTCCCCTACTCACCTCCCCAACTCCCCGTCCGCAATAAACTCCCCCACTCCCCTCCCCACTCCAGTCCCCAACTCCCCTTCCCCACCCCCATCCCCCTCCCAAAGTCCCCTCCGCAACGTTCCCCGACTCCCCCCCCCTGCCCTCCCCATCCTCTCCCCCACACCCCCTCCCCCTCTCCCCTCTCCGCAACTCCCCTCCCCACTCTGCTCCCCCACTCCCAGCCTCACCTCCCCTACCCCCACCTCCTCCCCCCCACCCCCTCCCCCACCCCCTCCCCCACTCCCCCTCCCCCACTCCCCCTCCCCCACTCCCCTCCCCCCCCTCCCCTCCCCCCACTCCCCTCCCCCACTCCCCTCCCCCACTCCCCTCCCCCACCCCCCTCCCCCACTCCCCCTCCCCCACTCCCCCTCCCCACACCTCCTCCCCCACTCCCTCACCCCCTCCATCCTCCACTCCCCTCTCCACTCCAGTCCCCACCCCCCTCCCCCACTCCACTCCCCTCTCTCCCCTCCCCACTACAGTGCCTAACTCGCCACCCCCCCACCCCCTCCTCCACCTCCCCCTCCTCAACTCCCCTCCCCACTCCCCTCCTCACCTCCCCTCCCCACCTCCCCTCCCCACCTCCCCTCCCCAACTCCCCCTCCCCAACTCCCCCTCCCCCACTCCCCTCCCCACTCCCCTCCCCCACCTCCCCTTCACAACACCCCTCCCTCACTCCCCTACCCCAACTCCCCCTCCCCAACTCCTTCCCCTCACCCCCCTACACCATCCCCTCCCCAACTCCCCCTCCCCACCTCCCCTCCCCAACTCCCCCTCCCGCACCCCCACTCGCTACCTCCCCTCCCCCATCCACTCCCCCCCGCTCCCCTACATCACACCCATCCCCACTCCCTTCCCCCACTCCCCCACCGCCCACTCCCCTCCACTACTACCCTCCCCAACTCCCCTCCCCCACTCCCCAACCCACTCCCCTCCCCCCTCCTCTCTGTAACTCCCATCACTCCCCTCCCCCCACTCCCCTCCCCCACTCCCCTCCCCCACTCCCCTCCCCCACTCCCCTCCCCCACTCCCCTCCCCCACTCCCCTCCCCCCACTCCCCTACCCCACTCCCCTACCCCCACTCCCCTACCCCACTCCCCTACCCCCACTCCCCCTACCCCCACTACCCTACCCCACTCTCCTACCCCACTCTCCTCCCCCACTCCCCTCCCCCACATCCCCTCCCCCACTCCCCTACCCCAACCCCGATCCCCACCCCCCTCCCCCAACTACCCTCCCTCACTCCCCTTCCCCCACTCCCCTCCCCCACGCCCCTCCACTCCCCCTGCACCTCCTCACTCCCCTCCCCTCCCCCACTCCGCTTCCCTGCACCTCCTCACTGCCCTCCGCTACCACATCCGATCCCCCACTCCCCTCCCCCCACTCCCCTCCCCCACTCCCCTCCCCCACTCCCCTCCCCCACTCCCCTCCCCAACTCCCCGTCTACAACTCCCCTCCCCAACTCCACTACCCCGTTTCCCTCCCCATTCCCCTACCCCACTCCCATACCCCACCACTCCCCCACTCCCGTCCACCTCTCTGCTTCCCAGCACCTCTTCACTGCCCTCCCTTCCGCACTTCCCCTTCCCCACTCCCCCTTCCCCACTCCCCCTTCCCCACTCCCCTTCCCCACTCCCCCTTCCCCACTCCCCTTCCCCACTCCACGACCCCACAAGCCTCCCCCACACCCCTACCCCACTCGCCCCCCTACTACCCTGCCCCACTCCGCTACTACACTCCCCTACCCCACACCCCGAAAGCACATCCGTACCCACTCCCCTACCCAACTACTGCTCCCCAACTCTCCGACCCCAATGCCCTCCCCCACTCCCCTTCTCTTCATCTCCTCACTGCATTCCCCTCCCCCACTCCCCTCCCCCCTTCCTTCTGCTCCTCACTGCCCCTCCCCCACCCAGTTCCCCTACGCCACCGCCTCTCTCCCTCCCCACGTCACTCCGCTATCCTACACCTCCTCACTGCCCCTCCCCTACCCCACACCCCCACTCCACTACCCTCGTACACTGCCCTACCTCACTCCACTCCCCCAGTACCGCCCCCCATACCCTACCTCACTCCCCTAACCCCACACCCTTCCCCCATTCCACTACCTCAATCCCCTCCGCCGTACATCTACCTCACTCCCCTACCTCGCTCTCCCTACCCCGCTCCCCCACCCCCGCTCCCCTACCCCACTCACCTAAACCCTCACCCCTCCCCCATTCCCCTCCCCCACTCCCCTTCCCGCCAAATCCTCACTGCCCTCCCCCACCCCACTCCCCTGCCTGACTCCCCATTCCTCCACATCCTCACTGCGCTCCCCACCCCGCTCCCCACCCACGCCCCCCCTACCCCGCCCCCTACCCCGCCCCTTTACCCCGCCCCCCCACCCGCACCCCCACCCCGTGCCCCCTACCCCGTGCACCCTACCCTGCGCCCCCTACCCCACGCCAACTACCCCGCTCCCTTGCACCACTCCCACTCCCCAACTCCCCTCCCCCTCCCCCTCCCCCACTCCCTCCCCCACTCCCCTTCCCCCACTCCCTTCCCCCACTCCCTCCCCCACTCCCCTCCCCCACTCCCCTCCCCCACTCCCCTCCCCCACTCCCCTCCCCCACTCCCCTCCCCCACTCCCCTCCCCCACTCCCCTCCCCCCTCCCCACACACTCTCCTCCCCGACTCCCCTACCCCACTTCCCTCTCCAACTCCCCTCCCCTCCATCTCCTCACTGCCCTCCCCTATCCAACTCCCTGACACCACTCTGCACCCCCACTCCCCATCTCCACTCCCCGACA
>NW_027141953.1:2142500-2145000 GCF_036365525.1 Heterodontus francisci | reverse complement strand
CCACCGAAGTAAGACTAACTGGCCTGTAATTCCCAGGGTTGTTCCTATTCCCTTTCTTGAACAGGGGCACAACATTTGCCACCCTCCAATCACCTGGTACCACCCCCGTCAGCAGAGAAGATGAAAAGATCATTGCCAGCGGCTCTGCAATTTCATCCCTTGCTTCCCATAACATCCTTGGATATACCCCGTCAGGCCCGGGAGACTTGTCTATCTTCAAGTTATTCAAAAACCCCAACACATCTTCCCTCCTAACGAGCACTTCCTCGAGCTTACCAGTCTGCTTCCCACCGTCCTCTTCAGTAATACACCCCTTCTCATTCGTAAATACCGAAGAGAAGTACTCATTCAAAACCTCACTTATCTCTTCCGGCTCAACACACAGTCTCCCGCTATTGTCCTTGACCGGACCTACGGTCCCCCTAGTCATCCTCATATTTCTGACATACGCGTAAAAGGCCTTGGGGTTTTCTTTTATCCTACCCGCCAAGCATTTTTCATGCCCTCTCTTAGCTCTCCTAATCCCTTTCTTCAGATCCTTCCTGGCCATCTTGTATCCCTCCAGAGCTATGCCTGTGCCCTTTTTCCTCAACTTTATATACGCATCCTTCTTCTTCCTAACAAGACTCTCAACCTCTCTTGTCAACCACGGTTCCCTCACATGACCATCCCTTCCCTGTCTGACAGGGACATGCTTATCAATGGCCCCTACTATCTGCTCCTTGAACAAGTTCCACATTTCGACCGTGCCCTTCCCTGCCAGCATATGCTCCCAACTTATGCTCCTCAGTTCCTGCCTGACAGCATCATATCTACCCTTCCCCCAATTGTAAACCTTGCCCTGTTGCACATACCTATCCCTCTCCATTACCACAGTGAATGCTACAGAATTGTGATCACTATCTCCAAAGTGCTCGCCCACCAACAGCTCTATCACTTGCCCTGGTTCATTACCTAGTACCAAATCCAATATTGCCTCCCCTCTGGTCGGGCAGTCTACATACTGAGTCAGAAAAGCTTCCTGGACATACTGCACAAACACTACCCCATCCAAACTATTCGATCTAAAGAGTTGCCAATCAATATTTGGGAAGTTGAAATCCCCCATAATTACTACCCTGTGACTTCTGCTCCTTTCCAAAATCTGTTTCCCAATCTGCTCTTCCACCTCCCTGCTGCTATTGGGGGGCCTATAGAAAACTCCCATCAAGGTGACTGCTCCTTTCCTGTTCCTGACCTCAACCCACAGTGCCTCAGTCGGCAGATCCTCCTCGAAAATTCTTTCAGCAGTTGTTACACTATTTCTAACTAACAATGCCACCCCCCCCACCTCTTTTACCACCATTCCTAATCTTATGAAAACATCTATAACCAGGTACCTCCAAAAACCATTCCTCCCCCTCACCTATCCACGTTTCAGTGATGGCCACAACATCGTAGTCCCAAGTGCCCATCCACGCCTTCAATTCACTCACCTTATTCCTGATGCTTCTTGCGTTGAAGTATACGCACTTTAACCCTTCTCCGTGCCCATCTGTCCTCTGCGACAGTGCTACCTTCCCCAATACCTCACTACACTCTTTGTCTTTCTGAGTGGACCCACTGGTCCCTGGATTACAAGTCCGGTTTCCAGAATTATATATATAATTCTCAGTGTCTGTGTGTTTGTGTGTGTGTGTGTGTGCATATATATAATTCTCAGTGTCTGTGTGTGTGTGTGTCGGTGTGTGTGTGTGCATAGATATAATTCTCAGTGTCTGGGCTGTGGTGTGTGTGTGTGTGTGTGTGTGTGTGTGTGTGTGTGTGTGTGTGTGTGTGTGTGTGTGTGTGTGTGCATATATATATGTCTCAGTGTCAGGGCTGTGGTATGTGTGTGTGTGTGTGTGTGTGTGTGTGTGTGTGTGTGCATATATATAATTCTCAGTGTCTGGGCTGTGGTGTGTGTGTGTGTGTGTGTGTGGGTGCGAGTGTGTGTGTGAGTGTGTGTGTGAGTGTGTGTGTGTGTGTGTGTGTTTGTGTGTGTGTGTGTGCATATAGATAATTCTCAGTGTCTGGGCTGTGGTGTGTGTGTGTTTGTGTGTGTGTGTGCATATATATAATTCTCAGTGTCTGGGCTGTGGTGTGTGTGTGTGTGTGTGTGTGTGTGTGTGTGTGTGTGTGTGTGAGTGTGTGTGTGTGTGTGTGTTTGTGTGTGTGTGCATATAGATAATTCTCAGTGTCCGGTCTGTGGTGTGTGTGTGTGTGTGTGTGTGTGTGTGTGTGCAAATATATAAGTCTCAGTGTATGGGATGTGGTGTGTGTGTGTGTGTGTGTGTGTGTGTGTGCATATATATAAGTCTCAGTGTCTGGGCTGTGGTGTGTGTGTGTGTGTGTGCATATATATAAGTCTCAGTGTCTGTGCTGTGATGTGTGTGTGCGTGTGTGTGTGTGTGTGTGCATATATATAATTCTCAGTGTGTGGGCTGTGGTGTGTGTGTGTGTGTGTGTGTGTGTGCATATA
>NW_027141952.1:0-40036 GCF_036365525.1 Heterodontus francisci | reverse complement strand
GATTAAAAGGAGATTTCCCTTTTGTGAAACCATGTCGAGTTGGTTGGAAGACATTATGGCACACATATTACACAATGACATATTTCTCAAGAGTGTGCAGGTACAGAGGGACCTGGAGGTTCATGAGCAGTGATATTTGAAGGCGGTAGTAAATATTAACAGAGTAATTAGCAAAACAGATGCGATCTTGGTCTTCAGAGAGACAAAGTGAGAGAGAGGGAGGGAGAGACAGGCAGAAAGTGGGGGGGGGAGAGATGGGGAAAGACAGACAGATTGGAGTAGAAATTTTACATCGAACCACGTCAAAAATATCGAAAAAATTTAAAGGGACTGTGCACTGAAAAAGATGGCCAAACACAACAACTAAATTCACTCACCATCCCGACTTTAAAGTATATTGCAATTCCTTCACTGTCACTGGGTCAAAATCCTGGAACTCCATTCCTAACAGCACTGTGGGTGTACCTACCCCTCATGGACTTCAGTGGTTCAAGAACATGACTCAGCACCACCTTCTCAATGGGCAATTAGGGATGGACAATAAATGCTGAGCTTGCCAGCGACACGCACGTCACTCGAATCAATTTTCAAAAAAAATTAAAAATTCGGCACTGAGCCACTTAAGGAGATATTAGGCTAGGTGACCAAACTCTTGGTCAAAGAGGTTGGATTTAGGGAGAGTCTTCAATGAGGAATTGGAGTTAGTGAGAGGCAGAGGTTTCAGAAATGAATTCCAGAGTTAGGGCCTTGGTAGCTTGAAGGCACGGCCACCAATCGTGGAACGATTCAAAATGGGGATATGCAAGAGGCCAGACTGACAGGATCGCAGATATTTGATGGATAGTGGCGCTGGAGGACATTGCAGAGATAGGGAGGGGTCATTTGTGGGAGACAATTCCAACTTCTACCACCCTTTGTGTGCAGAAATATTTCTTAATTTCACTCTTGAAAGGGTTTTAGACTAATGTTCGATTTTTCGACTGCGTCCCTCGTGCGAGACTCCCGAACCAGTCAGACGAGTTTCTCTCTGTCTACCCCTTAGTTACATTATTATCTTGTAAACTTTGATTAATTCACCCCTTAACCTTCGAAATTCCAGGATACAGAGTAAATCTCCGTCCACACTGTCCCATCAAATGCTGCCAAATCGAGTACAGCCTGGAGTCAGCTACAGAGTAAATCTCCGTCTTCTCTGTTCTATCAAGCACTCGCAGGGCAGGTATAGTGTGGGGTTAGATACAGAGTAAAGCTGACACGATATATGCGTCTCTTTCTCCTCCTCCATCCAGATGGAGAGAGTCGCATTGAGAAAGATAGGGATAGATATAGAGAGAGAACAACAGGGAGAGGGAAGGATAGCATTGGGAGAGAGTACCAGAGAGAAAGAGGAAGAGATCGGGATGGACAGTGTCGGTCAGTGTTCCTGTTCTCATCTTTTTTGCTGACATTGAAATCTATCTCCCACTGTTTTGCTCATTCACTTCGGACATTAATATCTCTTTGTAAATTTATGCCTCTATCCACACTGATTACAATGCTGCCGATTTCTGTGTCAATGGCAAAATTGGGTTTGTGGCATTCTACCCCATCATCTTCAATCATTCATAAATACAGAAAAACTGAGACACACTCGGGCTTTGTTTTAGCAGATTAGAGTGAATCATTGCATCCTGGAGGTTTTTTTAAATTCCAGATTTATGTTTCTTTGAGAAAAAAATCAGAATTCAAATTCCCAGCAGTTCGTGTGGGATTTCAACTCCTGCTTTTTTCAATCATCAGCTCAGGCCTTCAAATTAAAACCATTAAAAAGAGATTCACTTTCCTACTGCTATTGTCTAGCTGTCTCAGGTTTTGTTTTTTGTCGCCTTGATGTGGTGAATTGTAAATACCTTCAATGCTGCCTATTTGCAAGCGACACAAATCAAATTCTCACCTTATCTAATCAATCAAAACCTGCAAGTCCAGTCATACTCTCCTATTTCCTGTCTCTGAATCGCTCACACTTCCACAATGCAGGCATGTCTGAATGGAAACAGCTGTTAACACATTTCCCAACACGTTTCAGGATGAGGAGCTAGTTTCAACTCACCGATTCCAAGCCCCACATTGAGCTTTACGGTATAAAAGCTAACATAGATGAAATCCCAGGTCTCTCTGTCCTGGCACCCATTCTAACATTGTACCATTTAGTTTATATCACGCAGCCTTCCTTGCAAAATGCATCATTTCACATTTCTCAGCATTGAAGTTAACCTGCCATGTGTTTGTCGAATGATAGGTTGGATAGTAAGCTGTCAAGAGGACAGAAAGCATCGACAAAGAGATTTCCAGAGGTAAAGTGAGTGAGCAAAACATTGGCAGATGTGGGGAAATGTGAGCTTGTCCACTTTAGCAGGAAGAATAAAAAGCAGTATGTTATTGAAAAGACATAAAAGCTATTACATTCCTAACCTTTGCCATTTCTGATGAAAGCTCACTGACCTTAAATGTTCACTCTGCTACTGTCCCCACAGATGCTGCCAGACCTGCTGAGGATTTCCAGCACTTTTTGTTTTTATTCTATCACCCTTACTTTAATCGATTTACAAACTCAGTTTCCAACCCAACCTCTTGCCTTTCTCTTGTTGCCTCCTTAATTTGTGCCTATCTTTTCTAGAACACCACGATTGAAGTCCTCCAATCAGACATCCGTCACTGCCACAGTACCATATCAGCGATTATCAAAATCACAAATGTCATCCCGTGTGACAGAAATAATCATTAACATTTCCTCCTCGAGTTCTCGACCTGTCTGCAGCAATTGACTGAGTTGATAAGTCAATCCTCCAAATCTCTCCACCATCGTCCCCGTGTCTGGAACAGTAATCACCTGCTTCCATTCTTATCTTTATAATCATTGCCAGAATATCACCATCAATCGATTCTCTTACAATTTCTGCAGCAGTGTCTCTGTTTATCTCGAAGGGTCTATTTCTCACTTGCATTCTGTCTGCCAGTGACATCATCCAAAAACAGAATGTCAGTTTCAATATTGGTGCTGAAGACACCAAACTCTACCTCACACTCACATCTCTCGATCCTCAGTGGTCTCTAGATTGTCACACGGTTTGTCAGAAATCTGGTATTGGCTGAACAGCAATGTCCTCCAATTAAATATTGGGAAGGCTGAAGCCATTTACTTTGTTTCTTTTTACAAACTTTACTCTCGAGCCAGAATTCCTTTTTCTGGAAACTGTCTGAGATTGAACCATATTTTTCGCAATCTTGGTCATATAGTAACCTCGAGATGAGCTTTCAGCGACAAGGCTGCGCCATCACAATGACCCATTCGTATTCCACCGTTTCACCTCAAATGCTGCTGAAAATTCATCCGTGTCTTTGCCAGCTCCAGCTTTGAATGTTCAAACACACTCGTGGCCGATCTCCCACATTCTACGCTCGTATTTTTTCATCTATTTATATGAAAGAATCATACTCACTGTGTCCACTGTCAGAACCAGCTGCTGCCCAAGTTCACTGAAGCTCTTGAATGGTAGCCATGGAGGAAATCTGATCACAAAGCCAGGAGCCAATCAAACAGCAGCCAGCACAAGTTACCCCAACTTCCAGTAAGACAGGGCCACATGACCAGGCTCTGCTCTTGGTCAGTTTCACTATCCCTGTCGCCGACCACAGTTTTTGTCGACCAACGAACAAATCAGGAGCGCAGCCGAAACGGCAGGTATGCTGAATGCCACAGCTCAAATCCTGACCAAGAATAAGACCCCAATCCCTGTCCAGCACAGTTTCATCAAATTTCCCTTTTCCTTATTGCTCCACTGAAATAATTTGAGGAATCGTGGACGAACATATCAACCCTGTTGCAAATGACACCGTGTCAATCACAACAATCTGCCAAGCTATAAATCGCTGTGAACTTACCCCACTCCACTACTCCATTATCATCTGTTGTTGAACAGTAATTGTTAGGCACCACTGTTTCTGCTGCATCGTCAACAGGGTTTTCTCCAATAAACTGTACCCAGGGCATCGTAAATTCCAGCACTACACCATTTCAACACTCTTCTTGCCTTCAAAACCCGTCTGGAAGTCGATATCTCTCACTACGTGCTCATCAATCTCGCACTCTCCATACGTTTGCCCTCGTGCTTGATGTCACGCTGTTTTAACCTGCTCTATCATGCCTTCTGAGATGTCTGGATGTAATATTTGTGTTTGTGTATGTCGCTGTGTGAGTGAGCGCCGCCGCATTAGATTTCACGGTGTGTTTTGAATGAACAGTCCACAGGTTGTGCATTCATGCAATGCAGGATATGTGAAGAGCAGTTCTGGTCTTCAAACAGGAGCTGAAATTCTCACATGTAGCTTATATATTAGCGGCACAGTGGCGCAGTGGTTAGCACCGCAGCCTCACAGCTCCAGCAATCCGGGTTCAATTCTGGGTACTGCCTGTGTGGAGTTTGCAAGTTCTCCCTGTGTCTGCGTGGGTTTTCTCCGGGTGCTCCGGTTTCCTCCCACAAGACAAAAGACTTGCAGGTTGGTAGGTAAATTGGCCATTATAAATTGCCCCTAGTATAGGTAGGTGGTAGGGAAATTTGGGGACAGGTGGGGATGTGGTAGGAATGTAGGATTAGTGTAGGATAAGTATAAATGGGTGGTTGATGGTCGGACAGACTCGGTGGGCCGAAGGGCCTGTTTCAGTGCTGTATCTCTAAAAAAAAACAGGAGTCACAAGAAAAATAATAATGTACAATGGACACATTGATGGACTGGTAATAAAATGCTGCAAATGAGCCAATGTTGCAAATGATTTGTCAATTGATTACCTATAGCTGCTTGCTCTAATTGTGATTAAGAGCAGCTGATACTAATTGTGAAAATATTAGGGTACTTATGGGAGAACCAGTTTCCGCCCTGGGAGGGATACAGGGGAGCTGGTCTGGAGCAGGGAAATGTAGTCTGCACTTATACTGTGTGGATGATTGTGAATAAGCCGATGTGGAAGTAAGAACGGTTCCTGCTTGATCCTTTGACGGATGCATGTTTATCAAATTAACATAATGGTCCTACATTTTGCTCCTTCTCAGGATCAGATCTTGCAATTGGCATGTTTCATGCTCCTTTGTTGATCGCTGTCAGGGAGTGGGATTTGACTAACCTCAGGCCGTGCAGGGCAGGTGAAGAAAATATTCCATGAGATTATCAGTCCCTCCCTCAGGATAATTCAAACCAGCAAGGAACCTACTCACCACAAAGTAAAAATCTGCAATCATTGTAATTCATGTGAGGGAGAGGCAGAAGAACATGGCCATGATTTTGTTGGCAGATTTGCCTTGAAGATTTTAGGGGGGTTTGTTGAATGTCAAGTTAGTAAGTGTAGAACTATTCCATCCTGATATTGTGCGAAATTGAACAGAAAATCACATAAATATTTGGGAACAGCATGTAAAATTAGGAGGGAAAATAGACTTTCTCGAGAAAAGAAATCGAAATTATTGAAATAGGAAGATGTTTGTACTGACAAAGGATTGAATCTGATTCACCAGTGAATCCACGTCTTTCGTTTCTGTTTGTTACAAATGTGAAACCTGTGGCACCTTTGCCTTGACAGCCAACTGACATAGTCCTCGTTGTTAGATGTTTCTTGCTGCTGTGTTTTGGTAACCCAGAAGATACAATTACACCCTGGGGCCGGAATTGTATTACTTACATTCCGTGGAACACGGCAATCCGTTGTCAATCCCTTCCAGAACTCTGAGTAAGAGCTGTGCTGCTAACAGCTTCCTCCATCACCTACCAATTGGACACTCGAGCTACAGTTCCATGAACAAGAAGGCAAGGTTGGCCCTCCCATTAGCCCGAACCCCCGCACACCCATTCTGCATTCCCCCCGTTACTACGATGTCTCTCCAAGCAATGGGAAGATATGGTTCTTCAGATTTCCAAGATTAAGCCTTGAATGCCCCAAGGTTCGTATACACACAATCATAACTATCCATATTGTGACCTCCCCTTTAAAACATGGATGATAGTAGAGTGAAGGGTATGTCGGTAGTCTGATCTTCGAGTATGTTTATGGTTGGGGACAACAGCGTAGGCCGAAGGGCCTTTACTGTGCTGTACTGTTCTATGTTCTAAAATTGATGGTGAATTGAAGAGCCTATATCAGATCCAATTACCCCTCTTCTTGTCCATATATGACACAGTACAGCATATTTTCCATGTACTCCTTATCATTGCAATGTATCTTTTAACAATTATCGCATCCAATCATGAAACTAGTGGCTTGTTTCAACAAATAGACCAACGAGAGTTTATACTTACCCCAACTACCCTGTCATTTTCCTCTTTCGATTATACGGTCGAAGTTTGAGGCCAGTTTGAGAAGCAATTTACTCTGGAAAAATGACGGACAAACTGAAACTGTCTTCTTTCACTCCCACAAAAAGCATTGCATTTTTTGCATTGTTTGCATCAGATTTGGGCTGATGAAAGGCAACTAAACATCGCAACACAAATTAACCATGAAATGGCCTTTTCCAACAAGAGAGATTCTAACCACCTCCCCTGATATTCATCGTCGTGGTCACTCCCCAATTACCACATTATTAATATCATAGGCGTTACCTTTGATCAGAAATTTAACTCGGCCAGCCAAATAAATATTGTTGCTCCAGAGAAGATCAGACTTTGGGATTTATGCAACAAATAACTCACTGACTTTTACATCTGCAAGCGACAAGGTAAAAGTCAGGAATAATGGAATACACTCCACTTTCCTGGATCTGTGCCGACGCCAACAAAACTCAAGCGCCTCAGAAAAATCCAAGTAAATGGGCTTGCATGATGTGCATACGATGCACCATACTAACACTTAACTCCTTCCACCACCAGCACACAGTGGCTGCCGTGTGCACCATATATAACATCACACCGCAGGAAGTTACCAAATTTATTTCGACAGCTCCTTTCAAGCATGAGACTGCTAATACCTAAAAGGATAAGGGCAGCAGACACATGGAAACATGAACACTTGAATGCTCCCTCCAAGACACAAACATCCTGAGTTGGAACGACATCGCCATTTCTTCATTATTGCTGGGTCAAAATCTTGCAGCCTCCTTTCTAATTGCTCTGCGGGTGTACCTAAAGCAGATGGAGTCCAGCGTTTCAAGAAGGTGGCCCTCCACCACGTTTCCAAGAGATACGAAAGATGGATAACAAATCCCAGCCTCGCCAGCAATACCCACATCCAAGGAAAAAGAAGGAACAACCCTCATCTTGCTACTTCCGACTAAACCCAGATGTGTGTTACATTGGTGCCCTGCCCCGCGTTGTGCTCAGCACATTCTCCACAGTTTATGAATAAGCAGTCTCCAAATTAAAATGGTGATGAGGAGGACTTTCTTCTCTTGAAATTTCCATCGCATTTAAAATTCACTTACCCAGAGTCAGTGGAGTCTGGCTCATTGAATATATTCAAGGCCGGTTCAGACTGACTTTTCACGAATTACTGTTGTCTCGCGGGAAATTGGAATTATGGCCATGGTCAGATCAGCCATTGTGGTATTGAATGGTAGAACATGATCTATGGGCTGAATGGCCTACTCCCGCTTTTATTTCGAATGACCTTATGATCATAGGTGAAAGGTAATCTGTTGCATATCTTGCACTTGCATAGAAAGGAGCTTCGGGCAAGCAAACCAGATCTTGTTTGTGACGGAAGAGTGAACAAAGATATTTTGTTCGCGATTTTAGGTGGACATGGTGGAAATGGAGGTGGATGATGTGTTGAAGCTGGAGGCGGTTGCAATGGAAGTGAATTAATATCATTGTTCTGGAAGGTAGGGAAGGAGGTGAGGACAGTCACTCGGGTGATGGAACAGATAAAGCTGAGGCCTCTGCAAAACCGATGAGAGGAATACACGGTTAATGTGAAATTAAGAGACTGCAGAAGCTCTGGTGTGGAAGATGTCATCGTTTAAACAAACGAAAGTCGATGAGGTAACTGAGAGAATGGAAGTTATTATTTCGGCAAAGTGGAGTTTGAGGAGGTGTGGTCAAGATAACTGTGGAAGTTGGTGGATCACAGTAAATATTGATGTAGAATCTGTCCAATTAAATGGAGAGAAGGAATTCGTGGAAGAGAAGTGAGGAGTCACAGATGGACCGTTTTCAGGCGAGGGAGGTACAGATATTTCAATGCAAATTTGATTAAATTTTCGAGCTCGATGGGAACAAGGCTTTGACACAGCCACAATCATCGATGTATCGGATAAAGAGGTTGAAAAGGGAAACGGAGTAGCTCGGACTATGTGAGGGAGAGAACAATATTGAAAATCCTGCCATTGTGTCCAGTTCTAGGAACCACACTTTGAGGAACAATGTATAGGCTTTAGAGCGGGTGTATAAAATGTTCAAGAGAAAATTCCAGGGGTGACAGATGTTTTATGCCGACAGATGACAGAATCGGAGTTGTTCTCCTTCAAGAGGAAATTGAGAGAGAGCTTGATGGAGTTGTTCCAAACCATGGGCTGTTTCAACAGAGTAAATAGAGAGAAACTGCTCTCATTGACAAACCTGGCGAAAACTAAAGGACACAGGTTTAAGGGATTGGCAATAGAATCAAAACGACATGAGGGAAAACGTATGTTTCCAAAGCACGTTTTGAGGATATGAAATGAACTGGCTGAGAGAGTGGTGAAGATAGATTCAATCAGAAGCGAATAGAATAAACAACTGAAGAGAAAAACAATGCAGGTTAGTGATGAGCAGATGTGGGAATGAGATTAGCTGAGCTGCCCGTGCAGAGAGCTGACACGGGCAAGACAGACAAAATGGCCAACTGCTGTGTTGCAACCATTCTATACTCCGTTTTGTTTAAATATATGAATTGTTGAACGGAATTGCACAGCTAAAGAGAGCATCCAAATTAGAGATGAACATCCATTACAGACTTCTCTGACGTTAGGAATTTAATTTCTGAATAGTCATGCAGAGTGAAGGCCATCACTAAAACAATATGAAATCTACAGATGGGACTCATGATCTTTCCAGGACTTCCTTGAACACAGCTTCCAGTTATGATTAGTTGGTTATTGTGATCAGATTTGTCCAGACTTGGGGGTGGGGATGGGTTCAATTCAATTTTACTGGAAAATATATTCCATCAACAGGGAATTAACACAGCTGCCGTAATCTGTTTGTTCAAAAATTAAGAAAAACTGTTTGAACAATTATGCTACTTCAGTATCCCCTTGGCGATCCGAGAGGGTATAAAGTTAATGCACTGGGAATGTGTCACCTCAGAATGTATTTCAGAGATATTACCTGCAGCACGAACAGACCGATCACTCCAAGCAAAAAATGCACCGACCAATTCAATGGGTGAGGAACATATTCGATATAATCCTTGCTGTAATTGGCGTTCCTGGTAAGTATCCCTAAACAGTGAAGATTTGTAAATCTGTGTATGAGCTGGTTTCTTCGATTACCATGGGAATAATAATATTACATGAGATCGAATGGTTACAGGTACACACACATAACTCAATAATATAATTGCATTAATTTCCTGATTTATCTGTGCAGTTTTAATCTATTGTCTCAACTGTTTCAAGCTCGAGACACTCTGTATTGTAAAGTTATTGAATTATGTGGAATGTTGTGTTCTGTGGAATCACAGTTCAAAGCAGGAAAATCTCAGAGTGGAAGGATTACCGGAATTATGTGTAAATGTAGAATTATACAGTGTGTGTGTGCACTTACTGGAGTGGAGCACATGACCTCAGCGATCATGTATAACTGGCACTCTCTGTCACTCCAGAATTGCACTGATTATGTCTGACTAAATGATGTGGACCACGTAACTCTAGGGACCATGTATTTCCTGGAGTATCTGTCATTGTATTCAATGCGGTTCCCCATCTTACTCTTACTCGAAGTAATGTTGTTGACAGCACTAACAGGTGCTGATTAATTTACTTCCCGAGCACAGTCTTGAGAAGCGTTTGGTCATAAGTGCACTGCAATAATAAATAATCCTCATCAATATGACGAAAAACACTGATGACTATGACTTGTTAATAGACAAGTTACTGATTTTACAGCACAGAATATGGGCATTCGGTACCACTAGATTAGGACTGTCTTCCTGCTCTGCACGAGCCTCTCTTCATTCCAGCTCATCTAATCCTATCTGTATATCCTTCCAATCCTGTCTCCCTCATGTACTAACCTCGCTTCTTCTTATTTTTTTCCATTGTAGCTATTCCAAGAGGTCTCAAGTCCACGTTCCGATCACTCCGAGTAAATAGGTCTCTCTTGAATTCCATCGTGAATTTATTGTTGACCATCTTATTTTAAGGAAATGCAGAACTGGTCACCAGCAAAAGTGAAAATATCAGCTCCACGTTATCCCTCTCTAACCCGTTTATAATTTTAAAGGCCTCTATTAGTTCACCACTCATCCTTCACTTATCGACATAATAGAGCCACAACATATCCCAATAATTATAATCTCCCAGTTATGGTATTATTTCTGTGAAGAATACGTGCACCTGCTGGTTACCCTGGATATTTATATCATGTATAGTCCAGAAGAGTACACAGTATTTATGTGTTCAATCACCACCTTTCTAATACGTTATTATGACACTTTTCTTTTAATGATATTCCAGTAGAAATAAATGTCTGTGCTTTGATCACATTTGCATTGACTCGTGAAACTCCCTTTTCACTTTCACACAATTATACATCAGAGGGAGTGGTCCAAGATGTATGAGTGTCTCCTATCAGTGGGAATGGTTCGAGTCAGGGATAGATTTCTTCGACCCAGGGAGTGATTCGAGTCCGGGATGGGTTCCTACAGTGGGAGTGTTTGGAGACCGGGTGCAGTTCTCCAGTCTACCCATCCTTTGGCTCCTCATTGCTACATTTAACTAGTTGACCAGCGTCCGGTGAGCGGGGTGCTGTACCTCCTCGTTCAGGATGTGTTAAATCTGGAACTACTGCTGTTGGAGGCAGGTTGGGATCATGGAGCCGATATGACCAGATCCCAATCAACACGGTTTTGGTGCTAAAATCCTTTTTGCCAGGGTTGAGAAGCGGAGAATGTTTTTCAGTAATTTGCAGCCACTTCTCCCTTCTCTCCTTTACAGTTAATTTAGTCTCAATTGTGATCCTGTCCAAGGGAAATTGCGGACTCTCCACCTGCACCACCCGCTACCTGGTGGCCATGTCAACGGCGGATCCACTGTTCATTATCACTGAGATCATACTCCGGAGAATCAATAGGCTTTATTTCACATTAGATTTCCTGGACCTCACCTTTGTGTGTCACTCTCGCTATGTCCTGATCCGTGCAGCACTCGACTGTTCCGTCTGGTTCACCATCGCGTTCACATTTGATCGATTTGTTGCCATTTGTTGCCTGAAGCTGAAATCGAAATATTGCACCAGGAAAACTGCAACTGTGGTTCTAACAACAACTGGCATTCTGCTCTGTCTAAAAAATATTCCCATCTACTTTAGATTTAAACCTAGACGGGTAATGGACAATGTAGAATGGCGTTGCTCGAATAAGCGAAGCTATTTTACTGACCCTCGATGGATTGGATTTAGAATGTTTGAAAAAGCTTTAACACCATTATTGCCTTTCATTTTAATTCTGTTGCTGAACGCTCTGACGTTCAGACACATTTTAGTGACCAGTCGAGTTCGTCCGAGACTGAGGGATCAGAGCAAGAAAGATAATCACAGTGACTCTGTACTGGAGAGAAGAAGGAAGTCTATGATTTTACTCTTCAGCATATCTGGCAGTTTCGTATTTCTGTGGCTGGTGTATATGTTATATATTTTTCGTGTTGGTCATTTCTTAGGTGATGATTCTTCTTATATCTGTGCAAATGTTACATATATGCTGCGGAATTTAAGTTGCTGTCCAAACACATTTATTTATGTGGCCACTCAGTCCGAGTTCAGAGAGCAGTTAAATAGCGCGGTGAAATATCCAGTTACATCAATTATTAAATTAATTAAATAACAAAGCAACTGAGACCAGCTTAAAGATCCAGTGGTTTTTGGACAAGAGGAGTCCGCTGGAGGTCCAGAAGAAAATGGCCTGTAGGAGTAAATACAAACACTAGAGTTGTTAGCAACGGGAAGAGCGGGTCGAGAGCAGGAAGATCGGAAGTAGATTAGAAGGAATTAAAAAGGATAACGAGCAGTGAACAAAAGGAAAGAGATGACCTTCGTAAAGGGGTCAGGGGGAGAGTGATTGCTCGCCTGAAAGGAACTGATGTGAAAATAGCTTGAACTGGATATGACACCTTTCATTAAACAAGAACCATGCAGTTTAATAAGTATGCTAACTGACATGGTCAATTAGCTATCGCTGTAGAAGAAAACATTTATATTTAAAAACCCTGGGAATGTTGAGGTGAATTGTTTACAGTAGTTGGCATTGTTGATAAGAAGATGAAAGATTGATGTATAACTGCTTTGTATCTGCAAGGATGTGATATTTGTTCACACAGTGCAATATTTACTCTGGGAGCCTATGAAATAAGAGATAGACATATTTTTCGCGTCCTCCACTCTAATTACAGAGGTGCAGTGACAGCAGATGAATCTCACGTTAAACTAATGAAAGAGTTAATTCAAAGGATATCATAATAACGAATCGGAATCCCAAAAGATGGAAACTCAGAGTCTTTGTTGGTACAGTTTACAATGGTGTTTGTGGTGTAATTATTCAGAAACGCAGTTCAGCGTAATGTCAATTCAGAGACAGGAGAACAAAGGGACCGCCTGTGCTGGCAACATTCAAGGAATCTTGGCCTTGAAGGGGAAGAAACGTCCATGTTGTCTTCAGTGTTTTTTTGTTAAGTATTTATAACATCTTGCTTAATAAATTATACTGGATTCATAAGTAGCTGTTATTAGTACCTTTTTAGGTCAAGCACAGCTGAGAACCCCATTGTAATAAGTTGAAAATTCAGAACTGAGAATTTTTAAATAAAAGTGTTTTATGCCTCAAAACCCCAAAACATACAATGGTGCAACTTGGGGCCAGACGTTGAAAAAAGCTAATACGAAATGACTGATAGTGAAGTTGAGTGGAATCTTGCTCTGATTAGTCTGACCAACGTTTTACATTCAGGGAAGGGAATTGCTAAGGGAAATAACCAGACATAGATCCGCAAGACCTGTGAATAAGATGTCATTTGAATTACGAGGTAAATTATTGGTAAAAAGCATAGAACGAATATCAGCGGAAAAGAGGAATAATTTAGTATTTTAAGCTTCCAAGAACCATAGAATCATAGGAACATAAAATGTTTAAGGCACAAAAAGAGGCCACTTTGGCCCATCGTGTCTGTGCCAGCCGGAAAAGGATCCAACAATTCCAATCCCATCTTCCAACATTTCGTTCTTAGCCCTGCAGATAATGGTAGCTGAGGTGCATATCCAGACTCATTTTCAATGAGTCGAGAGTCTCTGCCTCAACTACCCTTTCAGGCAGTGAGGTCCAGATCCCTACCACCCTCTGGGTGAAAAGATTGTTTCCTTAATCTCCCCTCTATTTTTATAGCAATCAGTTTAAAGGTATGCCCCCTCGTCACTGACCTCTCAGCTAAGGTGAATACATCCTTCACCTCCACTCTATCCAGGCTCCTCAAGATTTTGTACATTTCAATCAGATCTCCTCTCAGCCTTCTCTGTTCCAAGGAGAATAACCACAGCCTATCCAGTCTTTCCTCCTACCTGCATTTTTCCAGTCCTGGAAAGATCCTCATAAATGTCCTCTGTCCCCTGTCTCGTGCAATTACATCCTTTCTGCAATGAGGTGACTTGAGCTGCACAAAATTCTCAAGTTGTGGCATAACCAATGAGTTATACAGTTCCAGGATAACCTCCCTGCTCTTATATTCTATACCACAGCTAATAAAGGAAGGGATTCCATTTGCCTTCTGAACCACCTTATCGATCCTGTCCTGCTACCTTCAGGGACCTGTGGACATTGACTCCAAGGTCCCTCACTTCCGCTACACTTCTCAGTATTTTCTCTTTAATCATGTATTCCTTTGCATTGTTTGACCTCACTAAATACACCACCTCACATTTCTTCAAGTTGAATTCCATTTGCCTATTTTTTTGCCCATCTGAGCAGACCATCAATATCTTCCTGCCGCCTAAAGTTACTCTTTTCGATATCTACCACAGGACCAATCTTCGTGTCATACGCAAACATTGATCATGATCCGTACATTAACGTCCAATCATTAATATCCACCACAAAAAGCAGGGGACCCAGTACTGAGCTCTGCGGGACGCTACTGGAAAGAGCCTTCCTGTCGCTAAAACATCCGTCAACAATTACAATTTGATTCCTGCTGCTGAGCCAATTTTGTAGCCACCTTGCTGCATTTCCCTGAATCTCATGGGGATATTATTTTTTTAACCAGTTTGCCATGTGGGACCTTGTCAAAAGCCTTGCTAAGTTCTATGTTGACCAGATCAGCTGCCCACCCTCATCTATCTTCCTTGTTACTGCTTCAAAAAATGTGATCAAGTTGGTCCAACAAGATTTTCCCTTAACAATTCCATACTGACTATCCTTGATTAACCTGTGCCTATCTAAGTGACAGTTTATCCTGTCTCTCAGAATAGATTCCAATAGTGATAGGAGATTCAATTGTAAGGCGAACAGACAGGCGTTTCTTTGGCCGCAAACGAGGCTCCAGGATTGTGTGTTCCCTCCGTGGTGCTAGGGTCAAGGATGTCTCAGAGCGGCTTTTTCAAGGAAAAAGCATGTTGTCTCTTAAGGATTCTCCCTCGTTAAAAAGTGGTTGGAATTGGTTTGAACATGTGTTTCTTTGTCCTTTGCTTTTAGAACGAGAGGTGGGATGTCATTACATCCAGAGAACTTTTGCTTCACCACTTTAAAACTAGTAGGGTTAACCCTTACCGCTAGCAACTTAACCATTTGCTGAATGGCATTTTTTGTGAGATATAAATAGGATTTTGTGATAATTGCTGTTTCTAAATTGCCACAGATATCTGGATTGAATTAACTCATCTGGTTCCAAGCCGAATGGACCTTGAGTTCTTCGTTTCTCTAAATAGGTGGACCATATGGTCACAGAGATTCAGCACTTTAAGACTTTTGCAACATTTATGACAGCATGGTGATATTTTGATCTGAAGGCTTGGCCTTCTTTTTATAAAAAGTCAGGAATTGTCATTAATTCATTCATACATTTGTTTCTATTTATTATTTTTCTAGAGAAAGTCTTTGCAATTATTTGCAGACAGCTTCCATAACAACTGTAGACATTATTGTCTCTGATGAATTCATCTGAAGCCACTAAACATGGAAATAATTGTTTATGACATTTAAATCAATAATAAAGAAATTATTATGAGTTGCTATTCCAAGTACTCAAAAGGAAATCTATCTGAGTTTAAATGGGTATAAACATACATAATTTTCAAAAACGTTGATGGAAATACCGTCCAGGTGGTTGCTCACTATTGAAGGAAAACCTTTTTTTAAGATAAATAAATGGAAGATATTGTCAACTGACGACACCATTATTTGAATTTGAGAAACTTAAATTTTTTAAAAATCATTATAATTTGGTGCATTTCCTATCAACAGTAAAGGGGTATCTGAGGTAAATAATAAGCCAGCGTGCATAATCTGCTGTTTTAATTGTATGTAATTACATGATAATAGTTTAGGAATTAACAGCATTCCTGTGAAAGGATAATGACTGTCATCGAGTGAGGTGATGTGCAGGTGGGGTGACTGTCTTCAATCTGAGGAGTGTCAATGAATTTTCAACAGATAATAGCATTCTTCATCATCAGTAGTCATTTGGGGTTATGATATTTTAGAAGGTAAGAAAATGTAAAATTTGTGCAGATCGCACCATTCATGAGATATAGAATGGAAAGAGTGCTCAACAACAAAAATGAGATTAAGGAAGTTGATTTTGTCCTTTGGGGAATTGGAGGTTCTTGGAATCGTGTCTGAAATTGACCAACTTTACTTAATCCTCATAATAATTCATGAGTGGACTCATCATCGCGTGACGTATGCAACTTCAGGCAACCCGCCTGGTCGCACACTGCGCTGCACTTTACGCATACAGCAATGCAACGCCAATGGATATTCACCCAGGCCTCAAGCTCCACTCTCCCCCTCGCTACACTCTCTGGCTGCTCCGATGTGTACATCGCTGCTCTGTCCCGCTGCTCCGCTCTTTCGGATGCTCTGCTCCTCCCGCTTGCCTCAATCTTCTGCCGCTCTACTGCCCCCTGGCGGCTCTCTCTGGCCGCTCAGCTCTTTCTGGCTCCTCCACTGGCTCGCACCCTTCTCGGCCCGATTCGCTCCCACCCACACCCATCCCGCTCGGCTCCCGCTGAACCCCCGTCCCTGGTTTCTCTTGGAGTTATTTGCATCCTTGAATACAAACGTCTTTTTTCAAGAAAACCACGTTTGATAGTCGGGCCACTACCCGCGGCATTGGGATCATGCATGGGGAGATCGACAATGGTTTGAAGACAGACACACGACCCTCCAACTTTTAGATCTCTTGATAAGATCACGTGAGAGTCGAGAATCATAAAATCATAGGGGGTTTAAGGCACAGAAAGAGGCCACTTGGCCCTTCGTGTCACTGCCAGCTGTAGAACAATCCACTCATTCAAATCCCACCTTCCATTATTGAGTCCGTAGCCCTGCAGATTACAACACTCGTGGTGCATATGCAGACTCATTTCGAATGCGTTGAGGGTTCCTGCCTCAACTATACTTTCAGGCAGTGAATTCCAGAGCCCCACCACATACTGAGTGAAAAGTAGTTTCCTCATCTACCCTCTAATTATTCTAACAATCACTTTAAATCTATGCCCACTCGTCACTGCCCTCTCTGCAAGGCCGAACAACTCCACTTTATGCAGGCCCCTCACAATTTTATGCATTTTATCCAGATCATCCCTCAACCTTCTCTGCTCCAAGAAGAACCAGCCCTGCCTATCCAACCATTCCTCGTAGCTGAGTTTTTTCCAGTACGCAACATCCTGATAAATCTCCTCCGTAACATTTCGAGTGCAAGTGCATCCTTACCGTAACGAGGTGACCAGAACTGCACACAATACACAGGTTGTGGCCTCAGCAATGAGTTATATAGCTCCAGCATAAGCTCCCTGCACTTTTCTGCTATATAGAAAATAGAACATAGAACATAGAACAGTACAGGACAGTACAGCCCTTTTGGCCCACGATGTTGTGCCGAACCTTTAACCTTCTCTAAGATCAAACTAGCTACCTACCCTTCATTCTACGATCATCCATGTACATATACAAGAGTCGCTAAAATGTTCCCAATGTATCTGCTTCTACTACAACCTCTGGCAGCGCTTTCCACGCACCCACCACTCTCTGTGTAAAGAACCTAACTCTGACATCTCCACGAAACCTTCCTCCAATCACCTTAAAATTATGCCCCCTGGTGATATTCCTTCCCGCCCTGGTAAAAGGTCTATGGCTATCCACTCTATCTATGCCTCTCATCTTCTTGTACACCTCTATCAAGTCACCTCTCATCCTTCTTCGCTCCAATGAGAAAAGCACTAGCTCCCTCAATCTTTCTTCGTAAGACATGCCCTCCAGTACAGGCAGCATCCTGGTAAATCTGCTCTGCACCCTCTCTAAAGCTTCCACATCCTTCCTATAATGAGGCGACCAGAACTGAACACAATGTTCCAAGTGTGGTCGAACCAGGGCGTGATAGAGCTGCAGCATAACCTCGCGGCTCTTAAACTCAGTCCCCCTGTTAATGAAAGTCAACACACCATACGCCTTCTTAACAACCCGATCAACTTGCGTGGCAACTTTGAGGTATCTATGGACATCGACCCCAAGATCCCTCTGTTCCTCCACACTACCAAGAATCCTGTCTTTTAGCCTGTATTGTGCTTTCAAATTCAACCTTCCAAAATGAATCACTACACACTTTTCCAGGTTGAACTCCATCTGCCACTTTTCAGCCCAGCTCTGCATCCTGTCAACGTCCCGTTGCAACCTACAACAGCCTTCCACACTATCCACAACTCCAGAAATCTTCGTGTTATCGGCAAACTTGCTAACCCAGCCTTCCACTTCCTCATCCAAGTCATTTATAAAGATCACAAAGGGCAGAGGTCCCAGAACAGATCCCTACGGAACCCCACTGATCACCGAGCTCCATGCTGAATACTTTCCATCGACTACCACTCTCTGTCTTCCATGGGCCAGCAAATTCTATATCCAAACAGCCAACTTTCCCTGTATCCCATGCCTCCTCATTTTCTGAATGAGTCTACCATGGGGAGCCTTATCAAACGCCTTGCTAAAATCCATATACACCACATCCACTGCTCTTCCTTCATCAATGTGTTTTGTCACATTTTCAAATAGTTCAATAAGGCTTGTGAGGCATGACCTGCCCCTCACAAAGCCATGATGACTATCTCTAATCAAACTATGCTTTTCCAAATAATCATAAATCCTGTCTCTCAGTTTTTTCCCCAATAAGTTGCCCACTACCGACGTTGGACTGACTGGTCGATAATTCCCAGGGTTATCCCTATTCCCTTTCTTGAACATGGGAACAACACTTGCCACCCTCAAATCATCCGGTACTACTCCAGTGGACAGTGAGGAGGCAAAGATTATCGCCAAAGGCGCAGCAATCTCTTCCCTCGCTTCCCGTAATATCCTTGGTTATATCCCGTCTGGCCCCGGGGACATATCTGTCCTCATATCATTCAAAATTTCCAGCACATCTTCCCTCAATACCTCAACCTGTTCGAGCATATCAGCCTGTTTCACGCTGTCCTCACAAACAACCAGGTCCCTCTCACTGGTGAATACTGAAGCAAAGTATTCATGTAGGATCTCCCCCACCTCCTCCGACTCCAGGCACAGGTTCCCTCCACTATCCCTGATCGGCCCTACCCTCACTCTGGCCATCCTCTTGCTCCTCACATAAGTGTAGAATGCCTTGGGATTTCCCTTAATCCTACCCGCCAAGACTTTTTCATGTCCCCTTCTAGCTCTCCTAAGTCCATTCTCCAGTTCCTTCCTGGCTACCTTGTAACCCATTAGAGCCCTGTCTGATCCTTGCTTCCTCAACCTTAAGTAAGCTTCCCTCTTCCTCTTGAAGAGCTGTTGCACATCTCTTTTCATCCAAGTTTCCTTCACCCTACCATCCCCTCCTTGCCTCATCGGGACAAACCTATCCAGCAGTCGCAGCAAGTGCGTCCTAAACAACCTCCACATTTCTGTCATGCATTTCCCTGAGAACATCTGTTCCCAGTTTATGCTCCCCAGTTCCTGCATAATAGCATTGTAATTCCCCCTCCCCCAATTATTTTTTCCCCATTCCATCTGCTCCTGTCCCACTCCATGACTATAGTAAAGGTCAGGGAGTTGTGATCACTGTCACCGAAATGCTCTCCCACCGAGACATCTGCCACCTGGTCTGGTTCGTTGCCAAGCACCAAGTCCAACATAGCTTCCCCCTAGTCGGCCAATCTACATATTGAGTCAGGAAACCTTCCTGAACACACCTGACAAAAACTGTTCCATCCAAACTATTTGCACTAGGGAGGTTCCAATCAATATTAGGGAAGTTGAAGTCACCCATGACAACAACCCTGTTACTTGTGCACCTTTCCATATCTTGGCATATAAAGGAAATGATTCCACCTGCCTCATTAACCAGGTAATCGACCTGTCCTGCTACCTTCAGGCATCGGTGAACATTCACCCCATGGTCCCTCACGTCCTGTATTCTTTTCAGTATTTTCCCATTAATCATGTAGTCCTTTGCCTTCTTTGACCTCCCCAAATGCATCATCTCGCAATTCTCCGGGTTGAGTTCCATTTGCCAATTTTCAGCTCATCTGAACTCTCCATCAATATCTTCTTGCATCCTATAGCTACCCTGTTCGCTGTCGACAACCCGGCAGATCTTGGTGTCATCTGCGAACTTTTGATCATGCACCCTACATTTACGTCCAAATCGTTTATATATACCACAAAAAGCAAGGCACCCAGTACTGAGCCCTGAGGAATGTCACATGAAACAGCCCTCCAGTCATTAAAACAACCATAAACATTACCATTTGTTTCCTGCCACTGAGCTAATTTTGTATCAACCTTGCTGCATTTCCCTGGATCCCATGGGATTTTATTACTTTTAACCGGTCTACCATGTGGCACCTTATGAAAAGCTTTGCTAAGAGCCATGTAGACCACATCAACTGCATTGCCCTAATCAAGCTTCCTTGCTACTTCTTCAAAAAATTCGATCGAGTTGGTCAAACAAGATATTCCCATAACAAATCCATGCTGCCTATCCTTGTGTAACCTGTGCCTTTTCAAATGACAGTTTATCCTGTCTCTCAGAATAGATTCCAATAATTTGTCCACGACTGAGGTTAGATTGACTAACCTGTAATTATTCGGTCAATCCCTCACTTCCTTTTTAGATAGAGGTACAACATTAGCAGCTCTCCAATCCTCTGACACCACAACTGTATCCAGAGACGACTGGAAATGATTCTCAGACCTTCCACTATTTTCCCTCTTGATTCTGTTCACAGCCGAAGGTACATTTCATCCAGCTCTGGTGATTTATCAACTTTCAAGGATGCTAATCTTATCAATACCTCCTTTCTACCTATGTTTATCACAATCAATACTTCATTCTCTTGCTCCTTAACTAAAATATCTGCATCGTCCCTATCTTTTGTGAAGACTGACGCAAAGTATTCAGTCCGAATCATACCAACATTTTTTGCCTCTTCACAGCGGTTACCTTTTTGGTATTGTATTGGACCCTACTCTCTCCTTCGTTATCCTCTTACTCTTAATATATTGACAATACATCTTTGGGTTCACCTTGATTTTGCTGGCCAATATTTTTTCATGCCCTCTCTTTGCTTTCCTAATTTCCTTTTTGATTTCACCCCTCCACTTTGTATGCTCCTCATGGCTTTCTGTAATATTAAGTTGTCGGTGCCAGACATCTGCTTTTCTTTTTGCCCGTACCTTCACCAGTAAGCTCTAGATTTGGCCATCTCATCCTTTATTCTTTGTGGGAACATGATTACTCTGAACCCCTTAAATCTCCCCTTTGAATGCCTCCCAATGCTTTAACACTGAATAACCTTCAAGTACTTGTTTCCAGTCTACATTCACGAAATCAATCCTCAGTTTAGTAAAATTGACCTTGCCGCAATTGAGAAATCTAACCCCTGTTCTATATCTGTCCTTTTAGATAATTATGTTAAAACTGACCGAATTTTGATCACTACCAACAAAATAATCCCCACTGCCACTCCTTCCACCTGTCCATCTTTATTTACTAAAACTAAGTCTGCAACTTTACCCTTTCTTATTGGTCTTGTTTCATACTGGCCAGAAACGTTCTCCTGAATGCACTGAAAGAATTCTCTTCCTTCAACCCCTTTCACGCGTAAACTATCTCAGTTATTTGCAGGTACTTAAAATCCCCTACCCGTTACTGCCCTGCTGTTCTTACACTTCTCAGAGAGTTGCCTCAAAATCTGCTCTTCTATCTCCCTCTGACTGTTTGGGGTTCTGTTGTACATTCCCAGCACTGTGATTGCCCCTTTTTGTTTTGTCCTTAGCTCAATCCATATGCCCTCATTTCATGAACCTTCCAGCATATCATCCCTCCCCACATCTGTAATAGCTTTCTTGTCCAAAATTGCCACTCCCTCTACTTTCTTATCCCCTCAGGTCCCCATCCCCCGCCAAACTGTTTTAAAGCCTTCCCAACAGCACTAGCAAAACGTGCCGCAAGGAACTCAGTCCCAGCTCTGTTCAGTTGCAACTCGTCCAGCCTTCACGGGTCCCATCTCCCGCAGAGACGGTCCCAATGTTCCAGTCACCAAGGCAGCCGAAGCGAAACAGAGCAGTGCAGACCGACCCGACCCAAGCCCGAATGCTGGACACTGAATGTAGACCCGACCAGAACCAAATCAAACCCGACACATGTAGTCGGGTTTGATCGGGTTCTCGTCGGGTAGCTGCGCTTTACTTTGAGTCATATTTGATATAGATTGTTCAGAAGTGACTGAACGAGGTGCGGTGAGTGGAGTAGTGCATGAGGCTGGTTGTGCAGTTGCGAGGTAGTGACATATGTCGATGCATTCTGTGAGCTTGACCACTTGTGCGAGTCTTCAAACTTCTTGTTGCACTGCATCTCGATCCTCGGTGCCAGACAGCTGCATTAACTGCCATGTCCCCATGCGCCTCCAGTCCATCTCCAACACCAGCAACTCCAGTGCAACATTCTAAAAACTGGGAGCATGCCGTCCTGTCCATTGCACCATGCCAGTTCTTTCCTGCATTCTTCAAAATGTTATCCAAAATGTTCCAGCCGCTGCTGCCGCTCGAATATATATCACCATTAAAAAGTAAAGTTTGGCTCTCAGTAGTGCAGGTTAGCTTTACATACTGCTGGTCTGGTCCGAACTTGTTGAGGTTTGCAGTCACGAAGCAGCAAGCTCAGCCCTGGCTGCACAGCTCAATCATGCAAATGATCAAGCAGCACCAATTTTGTTCACTGCTTGCAGGGACAGGCTCATCGTTTCTCATAATCTCCGTACCGTATTTCAAGGACCATCCACTTTATCCCTCTGATATTCTTTCTGTGACTGTATTGTGAGAGCTCCTTGCCCATAAGGACTGCAGAGTCTCCAGATTAAGGACCACCATTTATTCACGGTAACGAGGGATGTGCAAGGGTTGCAGATCCTGCCAATGTCACCCACATGTCGAGAACCAATGAACAAAAAATAAAATTGGAATAAAATCAATGATTTTGTAAATTGTTAATTAAAATGTAAGGGGCATGATTAGTAAGTTTGCAGATGACACCAATATTGGTGGTATGATGGACAGTGAATAAGGTTGTCTAAGATTACAACAGGAGAGAGATCAACTGGGAAAGTGGGCAAGGGATTGGCAAATGGAATTTAACGGAGACAAGTGTGAAGTGATGCATTTTGGGAAGCAAACCAGGGCAGGACATAGACAGTGAATGGCAGGACACTGGGAAGTGTTCTTAAGCAGTGAGACCTTAGGGTGCAAGTACATAGTTCCCTGACAGTGGCAACACAGGTAGACGGGATGGTGAAGAATGTGGATGGCATGCTTGCCTTCAACGGCCAAGGCATTGAGTACAAGAGTTGGGACGTCATGTTACAGTTGTACAACACGTTGGTTAGGCCGCATTTGGAGTATTATGTGCAATTCTAGTCGCCGCACTACAGGGAATATGTGATTAAGCCAGAGAGGATGCAGACTAGATTCACAAGGATGTTGCCTGGTTTGGAGAGCTTGAGTTAGAAAGAGAGATTGGATAGGCTGGGTCTGTTTTCCTTGGAGAGAAGGAGGCTGAGAGGGGATATGATAAAGATATATAAAATTATGAGAGGCATAGATAGGGTAGATAGCCAGAGTCTGTTTCCCATGGTAGGGGTGACTAGAACTAGAGGGCATAGATTTAAGGTGAGAGGGAGGAGGTTTAAAGGGGATCAAAGGGGTAAATCTTTCACCCAAAGTGTTGTGGGTATCTGGAATGAGCTGCGTGAGGAGGTAGTGGAGGTAGGAACAGTAGCGACATTTAAGAGGCATCTGGACAGGTACTTCAATGAGCAAGGCATAGAGGGATATGGAATTAATGCAGGCAGGTGGGATTCATATAGATAGGCATTATGGTCGGCATGGACGCGGTGGGCCGATGGGCCTGTTTCTATGCTGTACGACTCTATGACGCTATAAATCAGTTGAGGCCTATGATCATAGCGGAGCATTACACTCTGCTAAAGAAATTGTTAACAAAACGTTTCTCAAATACTCTTTATGTTTTATTTCCTGCTGTCACATGTATCCGAGTAAAGATTAACATTTGGATCAAAAACGGCAGAATGTCAACTGTACACATGAAATAAGGTCTCAAGGGCTGCTGTTGCAATAAAATAATAGAATCATTCGGCCCATCGTATCTGTTCTGGTTATTTGAAAGAACGTTCCAATTAGATGTATTTGCCTGTTATTTTCCATCACCCGGTAAATCAATTTCCTCCCCCGCCCACACACACACGAACATCCACACGCACACACACACACACACACACACACACACAATCACCACCGTCCCCACTGCTGTGTCAGCAATTACCCAGGCCGATTTTAAAAATTGTTATTGAATCTGCTTCTACCACCCTTTCAGCTAGTGGATTCCAGATCAGAACAACTCACTGAATAAAATAAAACTGCCTCATATCCTCTAAGGCTGTGTGTCAATCACCATAATATCGTGTCCTGATACCATACTCGTACCCTCTGCACCCTCTTGACCTCTTTCCTACAGTGTGGTTCCGGGAATTTAATGCAATAATTCAGCCAGGGCCGAACTGGTGATTTATTAACTTTTAGCATAAGTTTCTTTCTGTGGTACTCCATGAGTCTATTCACAAGGATAAAGATTGAGTGTGCCTTTGCAACTTCTCTTAACATTAAAAGATGTGCTTACATGCACACTCAAGTCCATAATTTGTTTTACTGTACCATCTTTAAAATTGTGCAGTTCACTTTATATTGACTTCCCTCATTATACCTGACAAAATGATTCATTTCCAATATTTTATGTATTGCATTACATCTGCCATTTGCCTGGTCATTTCACCAGTTTGTCTATGTCCTACTAAAGGCTGATCCTACCCGAACATTGTTTCCGACATTTTCGACCTCCTGCCATCTTAACTATTGAAATTGTGCCCTTATACATAAGTCTATTTCAATAATGTATGTATACATCAGAACAGTGGTTCATTCCCTGGGAATATTACAGTATAGTCCCCTCCAGTTTTTAGAACTGTTCGCCACTACTCTTCTTTAGCTTTGCTCCTTGGCCAGTGTCATAGCCACATGGTCACGGTTTTCATTGAAGTTCATTAAACGGACTTTTGTCACATGACTATTGTCAGCCATATATGTAACCTAACAGTCATTACTCTTATCAACCCTGTCGGTTACTTCATCAGATAATTCGATTACATCTGTGCTGTCTTATATGTAGTAGTCATGTTTTACCAAGCCAGAAATATTTTATGCTAGCTTATGACCTCCAGATAATTCCGTGCCTACGATGTTAGGCTCCCTGCCTGTAATTACAGGGTTTATTCATCTCTACTTTTATGAAACAGTGTGTACCAGTTGCAACCCTCAAGTTCTCCGGGACCATTCCCATATCCATGGAGGATTGGAACGACTGTTTGCAGTGCTTACACTCTTTCCAACACTCCTTCCACCGGTAATTCAAATATATTCCATCCAGATTCTCTAAGTATTTTACTTTATTGTGGATAGTGCTGGATTGAAAAGGGTTTACCGATCCTGTTTGTTCAGTGTTAATCTCCATGGGACCCAGTTGTGTCACTGGAGGGTTTCCCTCTTCTATTAACAAGGGACAGCTTTCAATGTGTTCGGCAGCGTCACCTCTGCCATTAACATGGATCAGCTTCTTCAATGAAAAGGACAGGATAGAATTGAGTGTGGAATATTACTACAATTGTCTGGAATCTGAGAATAGTATTTGGTAGAATTAGAACTATGCATCAGAATCTAAGAACAGTTGATTGGATTGTTACAACAATGAGGAGGAGTTTCTCCTGGGAGTTTGACTATCTTTCGGCATATTATGCGTGGATGAAATTATATCATCGAATCTATTATGGCCTTCTGATTATTTAAAAGATTTATTATCCCATCCTCGCTGTTGCTGGTGTCCCTGGTAAGTATCTATGTCCAACTTTTAGTTCTACAATCATGCTGAGCTGTTCTTGATATTTTCTCTACTCTCCTTGCTGTTTGAGTTATCTCTGGTATGTCCCTATGTTCAGCTATTATATCTGTATATCAAGGTTCATTGTGTTACTGATCTTTCCATTTAAAACTTGGGCAGCCCAAAACTATCCCTTTGTTTATTTATTTTACTTTTATTTAGAGATACAGCACTGAAATAAGCCCTTCGGTCCACCGAGTCTGTGCTGACCAACAAACACCCATTTATAGTAACCCTACAGTAATCCCATATTCCCTACCACCTACCTGCACTTGGGGCAATTTACAATGACCAATTTACCTATCACCTGCAAGTCTTTTGGCTGTGGGAAGAAACCGGAGCACCCAGCGAAAACCTACGCGGTCAAAGTGGGAACTTTCAAACTCCAAACAGGCAGTACCCTGAATCGAACATCTGGAGCTGTGAGGCTGCAGTGCTAACCAATGCCTCACTGTACCGCCCCTAAAAGATCACCCTTTCCGTCCTAAATCATAAATTCTGTTCACTATTCATTTACTCCATTGCAGGCACTGCCCACTGCCGGAGATTCAACCAGACTGTTGTTAAGTTCAGCATTCCATTTGGCCTCAAGATGAGTTCTGAATTGATATAGTTCCAGAACAAGAATCGTGCCTACTACCCCCTCCAGAATATTGCCCTTTCCTCCCATCAGCCTGTCTGCTTCTGAAAGGCTTGTCCATGCCTTTTCTACATCCAGAATTGTCTAAGCCAATACTATCCTGCACGGCCTCCCAACCTACATGCAGCAGACTTCATCAAAAACTCTGCATCTTTATGCTAACTTGCACCACGTCCCATTCACCCCTTACCTATGTGCTCACTGAGATACACTACTCCAGATCCGCCAGAGTCTTGAGTTTAAGAGTATCATATATTTATTCAAATTGATCCATGGTCTTACCTCTTCAGTAATTTCCATTAGCCTTCCTTTTCCCACAGTTGCACACACCTCCCCCCCTCGATTATTCATCTAATTATCTTTCTGAAATTAATTCCTTCCTCACTCTATCTTACCCTGTCGTTCCCTCTCTCCCTCCATTTTTATTCCCATCTCTCACTCTCTCTTTTCTCTCTCTCACTGTTTCAGGCGAATAAATTCATATTAATAGAATGATGCATGTAAGTCCGAGTGCATGAATCTCAAAAGGTTATCATGCAGGTACAGCACGTAATTAGGAACGCTAACAGTATGTATTCGTTTATTTCAAGGGGAATTGAATACAAAAGTAGGGAGGTTATGCTTCAGCTATACAGGGTATTGGTGCGACCACATCTGGAGTACTGTGAACAGTATGGTTCTCCTTATTTAAGGAAGGGTGCAAATACGTTGGAGCCAGTGCAGAGAAGGTTTACTAGAATGATACCTGGAATGGGTGGGTTGTATTATGAGGAAAGATTGGACAGGTGAGGCTTGTATAGCTGCAATTTAGAAAAGAATGAGGCGACATGATTGAAGCGTATATGATCCTGAGGGTTCTTGACAGGGTGGATGTGGAAAGGATGTCTCATCTTGTGGCAGAATCTAGAAGTGGGGACGGGGTGTCACTGTTTAAAAATAAGAGGTCGCGCATTTAAGCCAGAGATTAGGAGATTTTTTCTTCTCTCAGAGGGTCGTGAGTCTTTTGGAATTCTCTTCCACAAAAGGTGGCAGAAGTAGGGTCTTTGAATAATTTTGAGACAGAGGTAAACAGATTCTTGATAATCAAGTGGTGGAATGTTATGGGGGAAGGTGGAAATGTGAAGTAATCAGTTCAGCCATGAACTTATTGAATGACAAAGCAGGCTGCAGGGACCGAGTGGCCTACTCCTGCTCCGAATTCATATCTTCGTACTTATGGTCGGATGGTAAAATTACAAAGAGATATTGACAGATTAAGTGAATGGACAAAACTGTTCGGATTATATTTAAATGTGTACAAATGCAACGTCCTCCACTTTTATCCGAAATAGGAAAGAACAGGTCCTCCATAAATGCTGAAACGTTAGAAATATGGCAAGAACTTGGGGTCCAGGTACACAGATCATAACAATATAGTGAACAAGCACAGAAAGTAATCAAAAAGAATGGAATTTTGAGCATTATATTTCCAGTGATAGAATACCAGGGTGAAGAATTCCTGTTTCAGTTGTGCAAAGCCTTGGCTAGACGATACTGGGTATTCGATGAGCAGTTCTCAGGACCACAACTTAGGAAAGGTACATACATTATCCACAGAGGGTTTTCAGAGTAGATTTACAAGAATGGTAACTGGACTTCAATTCATAAATTACATGGAAAGATGACAAAAACCGGGGTTCGGAGTGTGAGTGTATTCTCTCGAAATTACAATGGACACTGAATTTTAACAACTTGTCAGATGGAAAAGATAGAGCAGAAAGAAAGAAAGAAACTGTTTCAGCTGAATGGGAAATTTAGGTCTAGGGGCATAGTGAAAAGATTCAGAACATATCTATCAGCTCAGAACATCCATGAGGTTATTTGCTCCACTAGCAGTATTGGAATGTTGTTGCTGCACAATCTGCAAACTCACGGTACTGCATATCATCCACTCTACTGATATCATCAAGCCAGGGGACCAACCCTTGTTAAATAAGAAGCAGACTTGCTAAGAAAAAGTTAAGAGATCTCACAACCAACTAAACAAAGATCTGTAGTCCAGTCACATCCAGTTGTGATGAATGGTCTACATTTAAATGACTAACCATAAGAGGAACATTCACAAATATCTCCATCATAATGGGTTTTTCAGCCCAGTATGTCAGTATAAAAACAGCGCTGAAACATTGCAAACATCCTCAGGCGGAAGTACCAAGTGAATGATCCATCTCGGCCTCCTTCGGACGTCCTCATTATCATCGATGTCAGTCTTTCACCAAATCAATTTAGTTTACATCAGAGCAAGAAACAGCAGAATATTTTCTGCTTGATACGGCGATGGCTATGGGTCCTGGCAACATCCTGGCTGTAGTACTGAAGATTTGTACGCCAGAATTAAGGACATTGTTTGCTCATTGCTCAACCTATTTGGCCTCATGCATTGGTACAAGAGGAAGTGACAATTCTGTCTGTGGAGTGGCTGATAGACTAAACTACCAACCACAATGATGGCCCATCTTCCGTTCCAGTAGCGTGAATAAGCAGGCCCATCATACAACAGTTTGTGAACCCTATACTGTTCCCGAGCAAACACCACCAAATTCACTCTTAGTCCCCTTCTACAGCCCCCGGATCCCTGGAACCCACTGCAAAGCACTCATGCTCTGGAGACTCGTGAAGAGCCCCCAGTAACCAAAGAGCCTGTTGCAGATTCCATGGTACCACGGGATCCCTGCAGAGTCTCCAGAACTCCAGATCCACTTGCAAAGCCTTCAGTTCCCCGGGCATTTCCCTGAGTTCCAGAACCCTGGGCCCCTCACACAGTCCCTAGTACTGAAACCTTCTTTCAGAGCCCGCAGAACCCCAGACATACTGGCAGAGCTCCCGGTACCCCGCTCCATTTCAGTGCACATATAAATGCAGTCCTACAATCATCACCAAATCAGCCTCTTCTCCAATGCAGAAATGTTCTGAGCTGCCTACTCCTCACTGCAATGTGCACCTTCGACTCAGTACTGCCAGGTTTTACCTGTCATAAATCCAGAGGGACGTAAATGCCACCCACCATTCACAGAATCACTCAACCATCATTAAATCAGTATCAGTTTTAGTTATATTTAAATTCCACCATTGTGCTTTCACACCATTGAAAAAAAACAGTAACTAATGACACAACATCAAATTTCTGTGTTGCAATTATGTGTCTGCCAATGCCACCATAACAGGCTTCCACACCTACACTAAATTCAGCCCTAGGTCGGTGCGAGCCATGCCGTTCTAGTGCAGCTACAACATTGGCATCTGCCCAACAATGTGGAAAATTACCCAAATATGTCCTGTCAACCAAATGTAGGAAACTCCAAGTACCCAGTCAGTCTACTCTTAATCATCAGTACCTTGATGGAAGGTATCGTCAACAGTGCTATCGAGCAGAATTTATTCAGCAATATTCCACTCACTGATGCTCAGATTGAATTCTGACGGGGCCAGTCAGTTACATATATCGCTAGAGCCCTGTATAAACATGGACAAAGAATCTGAATCAGGAGGTGAAGTGAGAGTGGTTCCCTTGTCATCATGGAACCACTTGACCGACTGCAGCATCAAGGAGAATGAACAAAAGTGAAGTCAATTAGAATCAAATGGAAACTGTCTGATGGTTGTGGTCGTACCGAGAGCAGAGGAAGATGCTATTGGCATTTGGATGCTGATCATCTCAGTATGTGGACATCGTTTCACGAGTTCCACAGGGTTGTGTCTCAGCCTTAATCATCTTCATCTGCTGCATAAATGAACTTACCTCCATCATAAGGCCTGAATTTGGAGTGTTCACTAAGTGTTTCACAGTGTTCAGTACCATTTTACCTCTTGAGTTATGGAAGACAAGCGTGCCTACATTCAGCAAGATCTGGATAATATTCAAGCTTGGATTAATATCTAGCAAGTAACATACATGCCACACAAGTGTCAGGTAATGATGATCTCCAACAAGACTCAATCTGGCCACATTTCCTTGACGGTCAACACAATTATCATGCCCAAATGCCCCAACATCAAGACTCTGACGGTTGTAGTTGACCAGAAAGCTAATTGTACCAGCCTTGTAAACACAGTAACGTCAATTTCAGGTCAGTGGCTGGGAATTCTGCAGCGAGTACCTCACCTCCGGACTCCCCAAAGCCTGTGCACAATTTACAAAGCAAGAAACAGGAGTGTTACGACATAATTTGAACTTTCTGAATGGCTACAGATCCAACAACACGAAAGCAGCTCAATAGCATTCAAGACAAATCAATCCTATACATCGGCAGCCCATCCATTACCTTAAACCATCAGTCCTCCATTGCTTTCACACAGTGGCAGCAATGAGTACCAACTGCAAGATGCACTGCAGCAACTTGTTATTCTTCCTTCGACAGCACCTTCTAAATTCACAAACTCCAGCACCCGGAAGAACAAGGGCAACACACGAATGGGAAAGCTACCACTTGCCAGTTTGCAGCCAAGCCACACATCATCCTGACTTGAAACTGTATCACATTCCTCCACTGTCTCTGGGTCAATATCCTGGATATCTCTCCCAAACAGCACCGTTTGTGCACCTACATCACAAGGAGTGCAGTGGGTCTAGAAGGCGGCTCACCTCCACCTTTTCAGGGGTAACTCTGGATGGACAATCAATGCTCGCCTTGCCAGCGATGCTTGCTACCCATGAAAAAAAAATTAAAAATGAGCTTGACTTTTCAAGAATGAAACTTTGCAACATTACTACGCACAACGTGTGGGAGACTTTTGAAGTTTCTTCTGCACATGTCATTTGATACTAGATCAATTAACAACATTAAGCCTGATATTGATAGAAGTGTGTTATTGAAATGTATTGATGGATATGGGATGAAGGGAGATATATCCAGTTATTTCGTAGTTAAGCCATGGTCTCACTGAATGGAAAGCAGGCTGAAGAGATAAATGGCCTCCTCCTTTTTTTCTGGCTTGTCATATGTTTCTATGTGCTCAGAATTGGACGAAATGCCCTAACTGGTGCCCACCCAGTCATTTATTGACGTTTAATATTTCTTTCTAACTATTCCACTTTATTTTTCTACTGTTCTGGAATTTTTTTAAAAATACATCACACGGTTTATATTGCTCTCCTCTGACTGCCTACCCAAATGTATAAATTATGTTTCCTGGTTTATTTATTTATTTGGAGATGTAGCACTGAAACAGGCCCTTTGCCCACCGAGTCTGTGCCGACCAACAGCCACCCATTTATACTAATCCTACATTAACCCCATATTCCCTATCACATGCCCACCATTCTCCTACCACCTACCTACACTAGGGGCAATTTACAATGGCCAACTTACCGATCAACCTGAAAGTCTTTGGCTGTGTGAGGAAACCACAGCACCTGGCGGAAACCCATGCAGTCACAGGGAGAACTTGCAAACTCTGCACAGGCAGTACACAGAACTGAACACAGGTCATTGGAGCTGTGAGGCCGCGGTGCTAACCACTGTGTCACCAAATTTGAAATTGCAAATTGTAGGTGTCTGCTCGTTTCGCCAGACTTTCAAAGTCTTCTGATGTCTTCCAACAACCATTCTCAGTGTATATTGGCATTTCTATTATTCATGCCTCATTCAAAGTTTGAAATTGTTATTTTTGCAGACAAGTCCACGCCATCAATGTCCATGACTTTTCTGCACTGAATGCCATCTTCAATGTATCCGCCCATTTCACTAGGCTGTCAGTGTCCTTTTGAAATTTATTACCCTCTTCTGGGTACTCTTACCTGGGTAGGTGAGTTTCAGTTTAAAGTAACTTACCTTTTGTTTCGGCAGCTTCATTTGGATCAGTGATAGTGCGAGCGAGGTGGCAACTGGGAAGGTAAGTTTCTGTTTAAAGTAACTTACCTTTTGTTTCGGCAGCTTCTTTTGGATCTGCGATAGGGCGAGAGAGGTGGCAGTTGGGAAGGTAAGTTTCAGTTTAAAGTAACTTATCTTCTGTTTTGGCAGCTTCGTTCGGATCCGCGATAGGGCGAGCGAGGTGGCAGCTGGGAAGGTAAGTTTCAGTTTAAAGTAACTTATCTTCTATTTCGGCTGCTTCTTTTGGATCAGCGATAGTGTGAGCGAGGTGGCAACTGGGAAGGTAAGTTTCTGTTTAAAGTAACTTACCTTTTGTTTCGGCAGCTTCTTTTGGATCTGCGATCGGGCGAGAGAGGTGGCAGCTGGGAAGGTAAGTTTCAGTTTAAAGTAACTTATCTTCTGTTTCGGCAGCTTCTTTTGGATCTGCGATAGTGCGAGCGAGGTGGCAGCTGGGAAGGTAAGTTTCAGTTTAAAGTAACTTATCTTCTGTTTCGGCAGCTTCTTTTGGATCAGCGATAGTGCGAGCGAGGTGGCAGCTGGGAAGGTAAGTTTCAGTTTAAAGTAACTTACCTTTTGTTTCGGCGGACACGGGGACTGCTGGGTGAATGAACTTATATATTCGGGCAGTGGCTAAGCCCGAAACACTACACGTGTAGTTTCTCCCACCCATCCTCCACATCTAACCAAAAAAAAGGACTCTTGTGTGGAGAGTTTGGTAAGGTAAGGTTTTCCTTTTTCTTTAATCTCTATTGTCAATTTATAGCGGAGGGGATGGAAGATAGTGCAGTTGCATGCTCCTCTTGCAGGATGTGGGAGGTAAGGGTCACCACTTGTGTCCCTGCTGATTTCACCTGTGAGAAGTGCACCCAATTCCAGCTCCTCGCAGACCGCGTCAGGGAACTGGAGCTGGAGCTGGATGAACTTCGGATCCTTCAGGATGCTGCGGGGGTGATAGAGAGCAGGTATAGGGAAGTAGTGACACCTAGGTTACAGGATAAAGGCAGCTGGGTGACCGTCAGGGGATGGAAAGGGAATAGGCGCTCAGTGCAGGGATCCCCTGTGGCCGTTCCCCTCAATAATAAGTATACTGTTTTAGATACAGTTGGGGGATATGACCTACCAGGGGAAAGCCACAGCGGCCAGGTCTCTGGCACTGAGCCTGGCTCGGTGGCTCAGAAGGGAAGGGGGGAGAATAGGAGAGCGATAGTGATAGGAGATTCAATGGATAGAGGAACAGACAGGAGATTCTGTGGTCACGAACGAGACTCCCGGACGGTATGTTGCCTCCCGGATGCCAGGGTCAGGGATGTCTCCGAACAAGTCTACAGGATTCTTAAGGCGGAGGTGGAGCAGCCAGAGGTCGTGGCACATATCGGTAACAGTGACATAGCTAGGAAAATGGACGAGGACCTGAAAAGCGAATATGGGGAGTTCGGATGGAATCTAAAAGGCAGGGAGAGCAGAGTAGTAATCTCAGGATTGATACCGGTCCACGTGCTAGTGAGGCTAGAAACAGGGAGCGAGTGCAGCTGAATATGTGGCTACAGAGCTGGTGCAGGAGGGAGGGCTTCAGATATATGGATCATTGAGATACCTTCTGGGGAAGGTGGGACCTGTACAAGAAGGACGGGTTGCATCTGAACTGGAGGTGCACCAATATCCTGGGCGGGAGATTTGCTAGAGCTCTTCGGGAGGGTTTAAACTAGTTTGGCAGGGGGATGGGAATCGGAGCTACGGATCAATGGATGGGGTAGCTATTGAACAGGCAGATACCGAGTGCAGAGAGTCTGTGAGGGAGGTTAGACAGTTGACACGACAAAGTTGCAGCCAGTATGATGGGTTGAAGTGTGTCTATTTTAACTCAAGAAGTGTCAGGAATAAGGGTGATGAACGTAGAGCATGGATCAGTACTTGGAGCTACGATGTTGTGGCCAGCATGGAGACGTGGATATCACAGGGGCAGGAATGGATGTTGGATGTTCCGGGGTTTAGATGTTTCAAAAGGAATAGGGAGGGAGGAAAAATAGGTGGGGGGTGGCATTGCTAATCAGGGATAGTATCACAGCTGCAGAAAGGGATGTCGTCGAGATGAGCTTGTCTACTGACTCATTATTGGTGGAAGTCAGAAACAGGAAAGGAGCAGTCACGTTGTTGGGAGTTTTCTATAGACCCCCCCCCCCCCCCAATAGCAGCAGAGACACGGAAAACAGATTGGGAGGCAGATTTTGGAAAGGTGCAGAAGTAACAGGGTTCTTGCCATGGGTGACAAGAACTTCCCTAATATTGATTGGAACCTCCTTCGTGCAAATAGTTTGGATGGAGCCGTTTTTGTCCGGTGTGTCCAGGAAGGTTTCCTGACTCAATATGAAGATAGGCCGACTAGAGGGGAGGCACTGTTGGACTTAGTGCTTGGCAACGAACGAGGCCAGGTGGCAGATCTCTCGGTGGAGAGCATTTCGGTGATAGTGATCAAAACTCCCTGAACTTTGCTATGGTCATGGAGAGGTTTCAGGAGCAGACGGGAAGGGAAAATATTTAATTGGGAGAGGGGGAATTACAATGCTCTTAGGCAGGAACCGGGGAGCATAAATTGGGAACAGGTGTTCTCAGGGAAATGCACGACAGAAATGTGAGGTTGCTTAGGGAACACTTGCTGCGTCTGCTGGAAAGGTTCCTCACGATGAGGCAAGGAAGGGATGGTAGTGTGAAGGAACCTTGGATGACAAGAGATGTGGAACAGCTCGTCAAGAGGAAGAAGAAAGCTTGCTTAAGGTAGAGGAAGCAAGGATCAGACTGGGTTCTAGAGGGTTACAAGGTAGCCAGGAAGGAGCTGAAGAATGGACTTATGAGAGCTAGAAGGGGACATGAAAAGGTCTTGGCGGGTAGGATTAAGGAAAATCCCAAGGCGTTCTCCACTTGTGTCAGGAACAAGAGGATGGCCAGAGTGAGGGTAGGACCGATCAGGGATAGTGGAGGGAACTTGTGCCTGGAGTCGGAGGAAGTAGGGGAGGACCTAAATGAATACATTGCTTCAGTATTCACTAGTGAGAGGGTCCTAGTCGTTTGTGAGTACAGCGTGGAACAGGCTGATATGCTCGAAAAGCTTGAGGCTAAGAGGAGGATGTGCTGGAAATTTTGAATGATATGAGGACAGATAAGTCCCCGGGGCCAGACGGAATATACCCAGGAATATTACGGGAAGCGAGGGAAGAGATTGCTGCGACGTTGGCGATGATCTTTGCTTCCTCATAGTCCACTGGAGTAGTACCGGATGATTGGAGGGTGGCAGATGTTATTCCCTTGCTCAAAAAAGGGAATAGGGATAACCCTGGGAATAAACGACCAGTCAGTCTTACGTCGGTAGTGGGCAAATTATTGGAGATATTCTGAGAGACAGGACTTATGATTATTTGGAAAAGCGTGGTTTGATTAGAGATAGTCAGCATTGCTTTGTGAGGGGATGGTCATGTCTCACAAGACTTATTGAATTCTTTGAAGATGTGACTAAACACATTGATGAAGGAAGAGCAGTGGATGTGGTGTATATGGATTTTAGCAAGGCGTTTGATAAGGTTCGCCATGGTAGGCTCATTCGGAAAGTAAGGAGGCATGGGATACAGGGAAAGTTGGCTGTTTGGATACACAATTGGCTGGCCCATAGAAGACAGAGGTTGGTAGTAGATGGAAAGTATTCAGCCTGGAGCTCGGTGACCAGTGGTGTCCGCAGGGATCTGTTCTGGGACTTCTGCTCTTTGTGATTTTTATAAATGACTTGAATGAGGAAGTGGAAGGCTGGGTTAGCAAGTTTGCCGATTACACGAAGATTGCTGGAGTTGTGGATAGTGTGGAAGGCTGTTGTAGGTTGCAGAGCTTAAACTCAATCCCCTTGTTAATGCAAGCCAACACCCCATACGCCTTCTTAACAACCCTATCAAAATGGGTGGCAACTTTGAGGGATCTATGGACCTGGACCCCAAGATCCCTCTGTTCCTCCACACTGCCAAGAATCCTGTCTTTAAGCCTGCGTTCTGCATTCAAATTCGACCTTCCAAAATGAATCACTTCAAACTTTTCCATGTTGAACTCCATCTGCCACTTCTCAGCGCAGCTCTACATCCTGTCAATGTCCCGTTGCAACCTACAACAACCCTCCACACTATCCACAACTCCAGCAACCTTTGTGTCATCGGCAAATGTATTAACCCAGCCTTCCACTTCCTCATTAAAGTCATTTATAAAAATCACAAAGAGCAGAGGTCCCAGAACAGATCCCTGCGGAACACCACTGATCACCGAGTTCCATGCTGAATACTTTCCATCTACTACTACCCTCTGTCTTCTATGGGCTCGGTATCTGCCTGTTCAATAGCTAACCCATCCATTGATCATAAATCCTGTATGTCATAACCTTCTCCAATAATTTGCCCACCACCGACGTAAGACTCACTGGTCAATAATTCCCAGGGTTATCCCCTTCCCTTTCTTGAACAAGGGAATAACATTTGCCACCGTCCAATTATCTGGTACTACTCCAGGGCACAGTGAGGACACAAAGATCATCGCCAAAGGCGCGGCAATCTCTTTCCACACTTCCCGTAATATCCTTGGGTATATCCCGTCTGTCCCCGGGGACTTATCTATCCTCTTGACTTTCAAAATTTCCAGCACATCCTCCTTAACATCAACATGTTCGAGCATATCAGCCTGTTTCATGATGACCTCACAAACGCCCAGGTTCCTCTCACTAGTGAATACAGAAGCAAAGTATTCATTAAGGAACTCTCCTACCTCCTCCGACTCCAGGCACCAGTTCCCTCCACTATCCCTAATCGGCCCTACCTGACTCTGGCCATCCTCTTGTTCCACACATAAGTGTAGAACGCCTTGGGATTTTCCTTAATCCTCCCCACCAAGACATTTTCATGTCCCCTTCTAGCTCTCCTAAGTCCATTCTTCAGTTCCTTCCTGGCTACCTTGTATCCCTCTAGAGCCCTGTCTGATCCTTGCTTTCTCAACCTTAAGTAAGCTTCCTTCTTCCTCTTGACTAGCTGTTCCACATCTCTTGTCATCCAAGGTTCCTTCCCCCTACCATCCCTTCCTTGCCTCAACGGGAGAAACCTATCCAGCAGTCGAAGCAAGTGCTCCTGAAACAACCTCCACATTTCTGTCGTGCATTTCCCTGACAACATCTGTTCCGAATTTACGCTCCCCGCTTCCTACCTAATAGCATTGTAATTCCCCCTCCCTCAATTAAATATTTTCCCATCCCGTCTCCTCCTATCCCTCTCCATGACTATCGTAAAGGTCAGGGAGTTGTGATCACTAACAGCGAAATGCTCTCCCACCGAGAGATCTGCCACCTGGCCTGGTTCGTTGCCGAGCACCAAATCCAACATAGCCTCCCCTCTAGTCGGCCTATCTACATATTGAGTCAAGAAACCTTCCTGGACACACCTGACATAATCTGCTCCATTCAAACTATTTGCACGAAGGAGGTTCCAATCAATATTAGGGAAGTTGAAGTCACCCATGGCAACAACCCTGTTACTTCTGCACCTTTCCAAAATCTGCCTCCTATTCTGTTCCTCCGTGTCTCTGTTGCTATGGGACGGGGTGGGGGATTGGGGTTGGTGGTGTCAAGAGAAAGCTCCCAAAAAGTGGCTGTCCTTTCCTGATTCTGACTTTCACCTCTCCTGACTCGGTAGACAAACCCTCCTCGACGGCCTCCCTTTCTGCAGATGTGATCCTGTCCCTGATTTTGTCTGTTTATGTTCATATGTCACGTCATCCCAGATAATAACTTTTCCGGTTAAATGGCTGACGTCATTGAATGACAATCACTGTCTGCAGCGGATAACCCTGCCACATGCAAAATCATTTCATTATATCATTTGACACAGTAACAGATTTTCAAATCTCAATATGTATGCATTCACACTGGAACAATTGCTTTCAGCTTGATGTATAATGTCCCTGTCTATTTCCCTCCCTCACAGTTAACCTAATGACGATAGTAATCCTCTCTAGAGGAAAGTGCGGTCTCTCCAAATGTGTCACTCGCTACCTGGTGGCCATGGCTGCGGCGGATCTACTGGTCATTATCCTCTACCTAATTTTAAGGCACATTCCAATTCGTTATCGGGAAACATTTCTCGCGCTTTATGACATCCGTGTGTGCAATATCCATGCCACCCTGCTTTATGCAGCAACGGACTGTTCTGTCTGGTTCACAGTTTCTTTCACCTTTGATCGATTTGTGGCCATTTGTTACCAGAAGCTAAAAATTAGATATTGCAAAGAGAAAACAGCTGATATGGTTCTTGGAACAGTGACTGTGCTGAGCTGTTTAAAAGACATCACCTGGTATTTTCTGGTATCAAATCAGTATAGCCATTTTAACAGCCCTTGGTTTTGCCGTGTGAAAACAGACGTTCTGTCTTCACTAGTCTGGGGAACAATTGCTTTCCTTCATAGCATTATAACCCCTGGGGTCGCATTTGTTTTGATGTTACTACTCAATGCTTTTACTGTCAGACACATGAAAGTTGCCAGCAGAGCACGAAGGCGACTGCGACCTCACAGCAGTGGAGAGAGCCCCAGAGACCCAGAAATGGATAACCGAAGAAAATCCATCATTTTCCTGTTTGTTATCTCGGGGAATTTCATACTGCTATGGTCAGAGTTAATGGTGCATTCTATATGGAAATGCATGTGGTGGTTGGTTTATAATTCTGCAATTCTACCTGCTTTTTTAATGGAAATGGGATTCATGCTTCAGCTCCTGAGTTGCTGCACAAATACTTGTATTTATGCTGTGACACAGACGAAGTTCAGATCTCAGTTGAAGAATGTGGTGATGTACCCCATTACAATAATTTTAAAATTGATTAAACAATGAGATGTGCTGAGGAAGTTTAAGCAACAGAACAAATAGTGTCTCTTATTCTAAGAACCTAAGCAAATAAGTAATAGAGCAGGAGCAGACCATTCAGTGCTTCGAACCTGTTCGCCATTCAATGCGATGGTGGCTTATCTTCTTTCTGAACTCTACTTTCCTGCCTCTTTTCCATATCATTTCATTCCCTGGGAGGCAACATAGATTTGCCTACCTCGACCTTAAGCACACTGAATGGTTGGGCATCCTTCACCCTCTGAAGTCGAGAATTCAAAAGATTCACAACCCTTTTATTGAAGATGCATTTCCTCATCGGAGTCATAACTAAGCGCCCCTTTATCTTGAGACTGTACTTTCCTGTTCTGCATTCCCGAGCCAGGGAAAACAGCTTCACAAAGACCATCCTGTCGAGCCCCTTCAGATTCGTGTACGTTTCAATGAGATATCTCTAATTTTTCTAAACTCCACAGAATATTGGGCAGGAAACAATCTAGTTAACTTTCACAGTACAGCCTCCATTGCAAGTATATACGTCCTTAAATATGGAGACCAAAACTGCACGCAGTACTCCAGGTCTGGTCTCACCAAATCTCAATATAAATGCAGCAATCTATTGTGATAAAGGCCAACATGTCATTTTCCTTCCAAATTGCTTGCTGTACCTGCATTCTAACTTTCATTAGTCCTTGTACGAGGACACCTATGTTTCTTTGAA
>NW_027141951.1:102500-108112 GCF_036365525.1 Heterodontus francisci | reverse complement strand
TGAAGTCGTGAACACGCTCGGGGTAAAGCCACCAAGACACCCTCTCTCTCTCTCTTTTCGACGCGACACCGCTGGAAAGGGGCAGGGCTGTGTCTGAGAAGCTGGGGCACATGGCCTCCCCACGACAGGGAGGTTGGCACCGGGTTCAACTTTTCAATTCGTGCAACAAAAACCGGTAACCGACAAATACAAAGCATACACACACACACCGCGCGTGTGCCCTTGCTCTGGTGCTAGAGAAATCGAGTGCTCGAGCTGGCCGGAACGGGACGCCCCGCTCCGGAGCTTCACAATCGGACCACTGCGGTAGCGACCAGTGGGACGTCTCGGCCTCACACGAACAGCACAGAGATCAGCACACAGGAGACGGCGCACAACGAGTAATCTACCTAGCACGCCGCCGACCAAGTGGCCAAACTCTCGAGAGGAATGTCCGTCTGACACAAGGGACAGAAACGGGAGGTAACCGCTGAGCCTGAAACACCAGCAAATAAATGCTAGCCCGCCTGGGCCCTCCAACGTCGGACAGTCCTCGCCGTATCGATCGAGTGACCTGGGCACGCACTTTTTTTTTCCTTTCACACAGTGTGGGGTTGGCGGCGGCGGGGGGGGGGGAGAAAGCATGCAACTTGGTTGACGTCGCCTGGTCAACTCGCATCGGTTTTCCGTCCCCATGACTGTAAGGAGCAACCGCGACCAGCGTAGCCAAACAGGTCGACCAAAGCTTTCGGCGCTCGCACGGAGAGGTGATGCCAGCCGGCGTGCGTCGCCTAACTTGGACAAAATTCTGGGCACGCACTTTTCGTTGAGAATAGGACATACATGTAGTGCAACCCAAGGAAACCAGGCGACGCCGCCACAATCTGCGCCTGACAGACAAAGATAACCGTTCACAAGGAGCCTTGTTATTTCGCACCAAGTCTTTTGCGGGCATAGTTTCTTTCTTTGACATGTATATCTGTATGAAGGTCGGCTTTGCTCTGCCATCGCAGCCTCCCTTCTTTGCTTTTCTCACTGTACCAACAGACATGTCATAGACTTTGGTTTTTTTTTCATTAATTCTTTTCCTGTGGGTGTGGTGTGCCTCCGCACCCCCCAATCTGTTCCAAGGCCTTGTTTTCTCTCGCTCGCCAAAACACTTTGTCTGTTTTCACAGCCAGTCTACCGGCCTAGACCCAACTGTGCGATATTTCAGAGCCGGCAACAGAGCATGGAAAGTCCGCCAGATTTACCCTTAAATGCTCATAAATGACTTCCAGGCACTCTTCGGAAGGTCTTTTATTTCAAAAGAAGGTCCTTCCTTGAGGGAGCACTTCTTCGGCCACTTTGCAAGTGCAACCGCTGCCAGCAAAAGTTCTGAAAATCGAGTTCCCGAAAATCTCCGGGTACCCCGCCAACCCCCAGCCACCCGAATCGCAAGTGTCAATTCGGCGGGTTGCCTGCCGGTAGTCCTTCCGAAAATGAGGCGCCAAATCGCCGCAACGGCCATTTTTCATTTCGGCATCGGGACTTCCGACGGCAACTGATTAACTAGCCCGGGGACTAGAGCGGCAGCAAATGCAACGTGCCCTCTTGGCGGGAGCAACTTGACCGCCCCCGTGGGGAAAGGTCAACTCGGGGCCCGGGAAAGTCGCCGAGTCCGACCCCATACACTTCCATGAGTTGGGGGTTTTGGCCTTCCCGGCCCAAGGCTCGCCTTATTTCGGCCTGCACTTTCGGAAAAGGGTGCATTCCTTTTGGTTAATGATTTCACCAGCCCGGGTCTTAGCCTCTGCCCCGACGGCTAAGTCTTTTGGTTAATGATTTCCTGCGGCTGGGACTACCCTTTCCCCCCGCCCTGCAGGCACCCGGGTCGGGAGGCCGTCGGGGGCACTTTCCGGGGCAAATCCGGACCCTTACGCAAGGGAGAGTGCGCCCCCCGCCTCGGCCGGGGGTCAGGCTGCCGCCTATTAAGCCCGACAGAAAACCCGAAAAATGGACGAAAATGGGAAAAAATCCCCATCCGAAAAAGGCTTAAAAGTCGGTTGGGCGGCAGCTAGGGTCGGTCTCTGCAGACCTGGAGGCTCGGGTGGACTCTTGGAATAAACGTCCAAGTCCCGACTTGCCACCTCCTACTACTGTGCAGATACCCCGCCAACCCCCAGCCACCCGAATGACAAGCGTCCGATCAGCGGGACGAATTTGACAACTCTGGCCGGACCTCTGGAACTCCATCCCGGGTAACCGGGGCAAATTTTTCCGCTTGATCGCCCTTCCACTGGTTAACCATTTGCCCTTTCGGACTTAGTCTCTGGACATTATTCGACGGATTTTCTGGTTAACCATTTGCCCTTTCGGACTTAGTCTCTGGGCATTATTTTCGACTTTTTGGTTAATGATTTCACACTTTTTACTTACTTTTGCGCTTTTTGGTTAATGATTACTCTGCTTACTGGTTAATTATTTGCCCTTTCGGACTTAGTCTCTGGACATTATTTTCGAGTTTTTGGTTAATGATTTCACACTTTTAACATATTTTTGCGCTTTTTGGTTAATGATTACTCTGCTTACTGGTTAACCATTTGCCCTTTCGGACTTAGTCTCTGCACATTATTTTCGACTTTTTGGTTAATGATTTCACACTTTTAACATATTTTTGCGCTTTTTGGTTAATGATTTCATACTTTTTACTTACTTTTGCGCCTTTTGGTTAATGATTACTCTGCTTACTGGTTAACCATTTGCCCTTTCGGACTTAGTCTCTGGACATTATTTTCGAGTTTTTGGTTAATGATTTCACACTTTTTACTTACTTTTGCGATTTTTGGTTAATGATTACTCTGCTTACTGGTTAACCATTTGCCCTTTCGGACTTAGTCTCTGGACATTGTTTTCGACATTTTGGTTAATGATTTCACACTTTTAACTTAATTTTGCGATTTTTGGTTAATGATTACTCTGCTTACTGGTTAACCATTTGCCCTTTCGGACTTAGTCTCTGGACATTGTTTTCGACATTTTGGTTAATGATTTCACACTTTTAACTTAATTTTGTGCTTTTTGGTTAATGATTTCATACTTTTTACTTACTTTTGCGATTTTTGGTTAATGATTACTCTGCTTACTGGTTAACCATTTGCCCTTTCGGACTTAGTCTCTGGACATTGTTTTCGACATTTTGGTTAATGATTTCACACTTTTAACTTAATTTTGTGCTTTTTGGTTAATGATTTCATACTTTTTACTTACTTTTGCGATTTTTGGTTAATGATTACTCTGCTTACTGGTTAACCATTTGCCCTTTCGGACTTAGTCTCTGGACATTATTTTTGGGTTTTTGGTTAATGATTTCACACTTTTTACTTACTTTTGCCCTTTTTGGTTACTGATTACTCTGCTTACTGGTTAACCATTTGCCCTTTCGGACTTAGTCTCTGGACATTATTTTCGAGTTTTTGGTTAATGATTTCACACTTTTAACATATTTTTGCGCTTTTTGGTTAATGATTACTCTGCTTACTGGTTAATTATTTGCCCTTTCGGACTTAGTCTCTGCACATTATTTTCGAGTTTTTGGTTAATGATTTCACACTTTTAACATATTTTTGCGCTTTTTGGTTACTGATTTCATACTTTTTACTTACTTTTGCGCCTTTTGGTTAATGATTACTCTGCTTACTGGTTAACCATTTGCCCTTTCGGACTTAGTCTCTGGACATTATTTTCGAGTTTTTGGTTAATGATTTCACACTTTTTACTTACTTTTGCGATTTTTGGTTAATGATTACTCTGCTTACTGGTTAACCATTTGCCCTTTCGGACTTAGTCTCTGGACATTATTTTCGGGTTTTTGGTTAATGATTTCACACTTTTTACTTACTTTTGCGATTTTTGGTTAATGATTACTCTGCTTACTGGTTAACCATTTGCCCTTTCGGACTTAGTCTCTGGAGATTATTTTCGAGTTTTTGGTTAATGATTTCACACTTTTTACTTACTTTTGCGATTTTTGGTTAATGATTACTCTGCTTACTGGTTAACCATTTGCCCTTTTGGACTTAGTCTCTGGACATTATTTTCGGGTTTTTGGTTAATGATTTCACACTTTTTACTTACTTTTGCGATTTTTGGTTAATGATGACTCTGCTTACTGGTTAACCATTTGCCCTTTCGCACTTAGTCTCTGGAGATTATTTTCGACTTTTTGGTTAATGATTTCACACTTTTAACTTAATTTTGTGCTTTTTGGTTAATGATTTCATACTTTTTACTTACTTTTGCCCTTTTTGGTTAATGATTACTCTGCTTACTGGTTAACCATTTGCCCTTTCGGACTTGGTCTCTGGACATTATTTTCGAGTTTTTGGTTAATGATTTCACACTTTTTACTTACTTTTGCGATTTTTGGTTAATGATTACTCTGCTTACTGGTTAATTATTTGCCCTTTCGGACTTAGTCTCTGCACATTATTTTCGAGTTTTTGGTTAATGATTTCACACTTTTAACATATTTTTGCGCTTTTTGGTTACTGATTTCATACTTTTTACTTACTTTTGCGCCTTTTGGTTAATGATTACTCTGCTTACTGGTTAACCATTTGCCCTTTCGGACTTAGTCTCTGCACATTATTTTCGACTTTTTGGTTAATGATTTCACACTTTTAACATATTTTTGCGCTTTTTGGTTAATGATTTCATACTTTTTACTTACTTTTGCGCCTTTTGGTTAATGATTACTCTGCTTACTGGTTAACCATTTGCCCTTTCGGACTTAGTCTCTGGACATTGTTTTCGACATTTTGGTTAATGATTTCACACTTTTAACTTAATTTTGTGCTTTTTGGTTAATGATTTCATACTTTTTACTTACTTTTGCCCTTTTTGGTTAATGATTACTCTGCTTACTGGTTAACCATTTGCCCTTTCGGACTTAGTCTCTGGAGATTATTTTCGAGTTTTTGGTTAATGATTTCACACTTTTTACTTACTTTTGCGATTTTTGGTTAATGATTTCACACTTTTTACTTACTTTTGCGATTTTTGGTTAATGATGACTCTGCTTACTGGTTAACCATTTGCCCTTTCGGACTTAGTCTCTGCACATTATTTTCGAGTTTTTGGTTAATGATTTCACACTTTTTACTTACTTTTGCGATTTTTGGTTAATGATTTCATACTTTTTACTTACTTTTGCGATTTTTGGTTAATGATGACTCTGCTTACTGGTTAATTATTTGTACTTTCGGACTTGGTCTCTGGACATTATTTTCGACTTTTTGGTTAATGATTTCACACTTTTAACATAATTTTGCGCTTTTTGGTTAATGATTACTCTGCTTGCTTGTTACTGATTTCCCCTTTCGGACTTGATCTCTGGCCGTTCTTTTCGACCTTTTTGGATCAGGTTTCCACACTCTGAAATTATTTTGGGCTCACTGATTAGGCGAGATCAAGGGGGCATGCCTGGGCACTTTGGGCTCAGTTTGGGAAGGCGGCGTCCGTGTGCTCCTCCGCCCTTCCCGCACTTGCGGCTAGGTTTGCCAAACTGCGCTGACCCGCAGCCCTGCCTTTTTGCCCACGGCACGGAACGACTCAAGTCTGGCTCCGTTCCAGGCCGTTGCCTCCGGCTGCCC
>NW_027141951.1:85000-90000 GCF_036365525.1 Heterodontus francisci | reverse complement strand
GCACGCACTTTTCGTTTGAGAATAGGACATACATGTAGTGCAACCCAAGGAAACCAGGCGACGCCGCCACAATCTGCGCCTGACAGACAAAGATAACCGTTCACAAGGAGCCTTGTTATTTCGCACCAAGTCTTTTGCGGGCATAGTTTCTTTCTTTGACATGTATATCTGTATGAAGGTCGGCTTTGCTCTGCCATCGCAGCCTCCCTTCTTTGCTTTTCTCACTGTACCAACAGACATGTCATAGACTTTGGTTTTTTTTTCATTAATTCTTTTCCTGTGGGTGTGGTGTGCCTCCGCACCCCCCAATCTGTTCCAAGGCCTTGTTTTCTCTCGCTCGCCAAAACACTTTGTCTGTTTTCACAGCCAGTCTACCGGCCTAGACCCAACTGTGCGATATTTCAGAGCCGGCAACAGAGCATGGAAAGTCCGCCAGATTTACCCTTAAATGCTCATAAATGACTTCCAGGCACTCTTCGGAAGGTCTTTTATTTCAAAAGAAGGTCCTTCCTTGAGGGAGCACTTCTTCGGCCACTTTGCAAGTGCAACCGCTGCCAGCAAAAGTTCTGAAAATCGAGTTCCCGAAAATCTCCGGGTACCCCGCCAACCCCCAGCCACCCGAATCGCAAGTGTCAATTCGGCGGGTTGCCTGCCGGTAGTCCTTCCGAAAATGAGGCGCCAAATCGCCGCAACGGCCATTTTTCATTTCGGCATCGGGACTTCCGACGGCAACTGATTAACTAGCCCGGGGACTAGAGCGGCAGCAAATGCAACGTGCCCTCTTGGCGGGAGCAACTTGACCGCCCCCGTGGGGAAAGGTCAACTCGGGGCCCGGGAAAGTCGCCGAGTCCGACCCCATACACTTCCATGAGTTGGGGGTTTTGGCCTTCCCGGCCCAAGGCTCGCCTTATTTCGGCCTGCACTTTCGGAAAAGGGTGCATTCCTTTTGGTTAATGATTTCACCAGCCCGGGTCTTAGCCTCTGCCCCGACGGCTAAGTCTTTTGGTTAATGATTTCCTGCGGCTGGGACTACCCTTTCCCCCCGCCCTGCAGGCACCCGGGTCGGGAGGCCGTCGGGGGCACTTTCCGGGGCAAATCCGGACCCTTACGCAAGGGAGAGTGCGCCCCCCGCCTCGGCCGGGGGTCAGGCTGCCGCCTATTAAGCCCGACAGAAAACCCGAAAAATGGACGAAAATGGGAAAAAATCCCCATCCGAAAAAGGCTTAAAAGTCGGTTGGGCGGCAGCTAGGGTCGGTCTCTGCAGACCTGGAGGCTCGGGTGGACTCTTGGAATAAACGTCCAAGTCCCGACTTGCCACCTCCTACTACTGTGCAGATACCCCGCCAACCCCCAGCCACCCGAATGACAAGCGTCCGATCAGCGGGACGAATTTGACAACTCTGGCCGGACCTCTGGAACTCCATCCCGGGTAACCGGGGCAAATTTTTCCGCTTGATCGCCCTTCCACTGGTTAACCATTTGCCCTTTCGGACTTAGTCTCTGGACATTATTCGACGGATTTTCTGGTTAACCATTTGCCCTTTCGGACTTAGTCTCTGGGCATTATTTTCGACTTTTTGGTTAATGATTTCACACTTTTTACTTACTTTTGCGCTTTTTGGTTAATGATTACTCTGCTTACTGGTTAATTATTTGCCCTTTCGGACTTAGTCTCTGGACATTATTTTCGAGTTTTTGGTTAATGATTTCACACTTTTAACATATTTTTGCGCTTTTTGGTTAATGATTACTCTGCTTACTGGTTAACCATTTGCCCTTTCGGACTTAGTCTCTGCACATTATTTTCGACTTTTTGGTTAATGATTTCACACTTTTAACATATTTTTGCGCTTTTTGGTTAATGATTTCATACTTTTTACTTACTTTTGCGCCTTTTGGTTAATGATTACTCTGCTTACTGGTTAACCATTTGCCCTTTCGGACTTAGTCTCTGGACATTATTTTCGAGTTTTTGGTTAATGATTTCACACTTTTTACTTACTTTTGCGATTTTTGGTTAATGATTACTCTGCTTACTGGTTAACCATTTGCCCTTTCGGACTTAGTCTCTGGACATTGTTTTCGACATTTTGGTTAATGATTTCACACTTTTAACTTAATTTTGCGATTTTTGGTTAATGATTACTCTGCTTACTGGTTAACCATTTGCCCTTTCGGACTTAGTCTCTGGACATTGTTTTCGACATTTTGGTTAATGATTTCACACTTTTAACTTAATTTTGTGCTTTTTGGTTAATGATTTCATACTTTTTACTTACTTTTGCGATTTTTGGTTAATGATTACTCTGCTTACTGGTTAACCATTTGCCCTTTCGGACTTAGTCTCTGGACATTGTTTTCGACATTTTGGTTAATGATTTCACACTTTTAACTTAATTTGTGCTTTTTGGTTAATGATTTCATACTTTTTACTTACTTTTGCGATTTTTGGTTAATGATTACTCTGCTTACTGGTTAACCATTTGCCCTTTCGGACTTAGTCTCTGGACATTATTTTTGGGTTTTTGGTTAATGATTTCACACTTTTTACTTACTTTTGCCCTTTTGGTTACTGATTACTCTGCTTACTGGTTAACCATTTGCCCTTTCGGACTTAGTCTCTGGACATTATTTTCGAGTTTTTGGTTAATGATTTCACACTTTTAACATATTTTGCGCTTTTTGGTTAATGATTACTCTGCTTACTGGTTAATTATTTGCCCTTTCGGACTTAGTCTCTGCACATTATTTTCGAGTTTTTGGTTAATGATTTCACACTTTAACATATTTTTGCGCTTTTTGGTTACTGATTTCATACTTTTACTTACTTTTGCGCCTTTTGGTTAATGATTACTCTGCTTACTGGTTAACCATTTGCCCTTTCGGACTTAGTCTCTGGACATTATTTTCGAGTTTTTGGTTAATGATTTCACACTTTTTACTTACTTTTGCGATTTTTGGTTAATGATTACTCTGCTTACTGGTTAACCATTTGCCCTTTCGGACTTAGTCTCTGGACATTATTTTCGGGTTTTTGGTTAATGATTTCACACTTTTTACTTACTTTTGCGATTTTTGGTTAATGATTACTCTGCTTACTGGTTAACCATTTGCCCTTTCGGACTTAGTCTCTGGAGATTATTTTCGAGTTTTTGGTTAATGATTTCACACTTTTTACTTACTTTGCGATTTTTGGTTAATGATTACTCTGCTTACTGGTTAACCATTTGCCCTTTTGGACTTAGTCTCTGGACATTATTTTCGGTTTTTGGTTAATGATTTCACACTTTTTACTTACTTTTGCGATTTTTGGTTAATGATGACTCTGCTTACTGGTTAACCATTTGCCCTTTCGCACTTAGTCTCTGGAGATTATTTTCGACTTTTTGGTAATGATTTCACACTTTTAACTTAATTTTGTGCTTTTTGTTAATGATTTCATACTTTTTACTTACTTTTGCCCTTTTTGGTTAATGATTACTCTGCTTACTGGTTAACCATTTGCCCTTTCGGACTTGGTCTCTGGACATTATTTTCGAGTTTTTGGTTAATGATTTCACACTTTTTACTTACTTTTGCGATTTTTGGTTAATGATTACTCTGCTTACTGGTTAATTATTTGCCCTTTCGGACTTAGTCTCTGCACATTATTTCGAGTTTTTGGTTAATGATTTCACACTTTTAACATATTTTTGCGCTTTTTGGTTACTGATTTCATACTTTTTACTTACTTTTGCGCCTTTTGGTTAATGATTACTCTGCTTACTGGTTAACCATTTGCCCTTTCGGACTTAGTCTCTGCACATTATTTTCGACTTTTTGGTTAATGATTTCACACTTTTAACATATTTTTGCGCTTTTTGGTTAATGATTTCATACTTTTTACTTACTTTTGCGCCTTTTGGTTAATGATTACTCTGCTTACTGGTTAACCATTTGCCCTTTCGGACTTAGTCTCTGGACATTGTTTTCGACATTTTGGTTAATGATTTCACACTTTTAACTTAATTTTGTGCTTTTTGGTTAATGATTTCATACTTTTTACTTACTTTTGCCCTTTTTGGTTAATGATTACTCTGCTTACTGGTTAACCATTTGCCCTTTCGGACTTAGTCTCTGGAGATTATTTTCGAGTTTTTGGTTAATGATTTCACACTTTTTACTTACTTTTGCGATTTTTGGTTAATGATTTCACACTTTTTACTTACTTTTGCGATTTTTGGTTAATGATGACTCTGCTTACTGGTTAACCATTTGCCCTTTCGGACTTAGTCTCTGCACATTATTTTCGAGTTTTTGGTTAATGATTTCACACTTTTTACTTACTTTTGCGATTTTTGGTTAATGATTTCATACTTTTTACTTACTTTTGCGATTTTTGGTTAATGATGACTCTGCTTACTGGTTAATTATTTGTACTTTCGGACTTGGTCTCTGGACATTATTTTCGACTTTTTGGTTAATGATTTCACACTTTTAACATAATTTTGCGCTTTTTGGTTAATGATTACTCTGCTTGCTTGTTACTGATTTCCCCTTTCGGACTTGATCTCTGGCCGTTCTTTTCGACCTTTTTGGATCAGGTTTCCACACTCTGAAATTATTTTGGGCTCACTGATTAGGCGAGATCAAGGGGGCATGCCTGGGCACTTTGGGCTCAGTTTGGGAAGGCGGCGTCCGTGTGCTCCTCCGCCCTTCCCGCACTTGCGGCTAGGTTTGCCAAACTGCGCTGACCCGCAGCCCTGCCTTTTTGCCCACGGCACGGAACGACTCAAGTCTGGCTCCGTTCCAGGCCGTTGCCTCCGGCTGCCCGCCGTCCGGCCGGCCTGGGACGTACCCCGGCTGACGGCGCCGGAGCCCCTCTAGCAGCCACCGGTGCCGCGGGCCAATGGGTCCGGGCGTTCCGGAGCTATCGGTGGGGAAGTGCTCTCCCCTTTTCCTGACGCCGTTCGCCCGAGCAGAGGTGCAGCCTGACGGGACTGCTGTCGCCTTCCGCGGCG
>NW_027141951.1:77500-80000 GCF_036365525.1 Heterodontus francisci | reverse complement strand
GGCTCAGCAAGTTCTGCGAGCTCCTCAATGTTTATATTTTTCTTGATAAGAAAGTCCTCGATTTCCTTTAGGACTTTAAGATTTTTAAGTTTATCAATGGTTTCGGAATTATGTCGACCGGTATATTGGAAGGATGCTTTAATTACTGCATCAGTGGATCCCTGCAGGGCTTCCCTTTTACGGATTATGGCAGATGGAATTTGTATTTCAAGTTTTGGCATACCTAGGCCTCCGTTTCTATTACTAGAGTACAGGAGGCCATCGGTCGTATGGGGTGGCAAATGTAAGTATCTTTTGGTGACATTCCTAATAATCTGATCCAATTTAGTTAATGTATTCTGTGATGTTTCCGTCAGGATCAAGTGAAAATATAGCCTGGGAATAATATAGGTTTTAAGAATCTCAATCTTTTGAATAGGCTTCAGGGATGCTTCATCTAGTTTCTTGGTCCAATTACTAAGTTTCTCCTGCCAGCTGTCTTCGGCTACCCCAGCCCAGGGATCTATTCGGGCTCCCAGGTACTTCTCTGTTTCTCCTGGGGGGATGTACGAGATTTCTACCTCGTTAAGCTGCCACTTTTTCTTATAGTTATACAAGAAGGTCTTATTTTTGTATGAAAAGTGGAATCCCTTTGTTTTTGCGGTATTAATTGCAAGCCCGGTATTAATACAGAAGGATTGAACCAATCTCAGGTTTTCCTTCATCCCTACGTGGGTGTCACTAAGGAGTGCGATGTCATCGGCGAAGGCCAGCGCTGAGCATGTGATCTTACTTTCGCCCAAAGGCATAGAGACTCCAACACCAGAGTCTTCAAGGGTGCACATTAGTGGATCTAGAGCGATGTTAAATAGTATGGGAGAGAGTGGGTCACCCTGTTTAACACCTCTCCTAATACTGATGGGATTGGTCTTTGTTTTAGCCCCTTCAACCATAGTGATGTTATCCGTATACAAATCTTCAATTAAGGTTATAAAGTTCTTGGGCAAACCCGTTCTTGCCAATGCTTTTGACAGATGCTTATGTCCGATTGAGTCAAATGCTTTTGCCAAATCGACAAAGACTACAGATAGATTCTTACGATTTTTCTTGGCCCCTTTAATGATGTTCTCCAATATTGTGATATTCTCATTGCACCCTGGGGTTCCTGCAAGGAAACCCTTTTGTCTTGGGTTGATCTTAACCACTTCGCTCAGCCTTTTTGCAATGATCTTAGTGAATATCCTGAGTAACATCGGGCCAATAGTTATAGGTCTCCAATTGTCAATGTCTATTAGACGATCGGCGTTGTCAGTCTTAGGAATAAGGACTGTACGGCTTCTTTTGAGAGATTCAGGGATGCTGCTGGCCATTAGCCACAGTGAGAATAATCGGGGGAGCCTTGTGTCCTCTTCCTCGTGAATCTTTAGGATAACATCCCGTGTCACACCGTCAGGGCCACTTGCACTCTTATTATCAATCCCTCTAATGGCTTGGTCAACCTCATCCTCATCGATGGGTCTCATCAGTTGTCCGTAGTCCCGCATTCCTTTATAGTGAGCGAATTTAGAGATGTTCGCTTTATTGTTAGGATAAGAGAGCTTGGTCCGGAAATGCTGTTCAAGCTCAATAGCATCGAGTGGACATTGTACGGCCGAAGGTGCCCCCATTATCTGTCTTGCTAATTGTCTTTTATTAGTTTTATAGAGCAATTGCGTCGCTCTAAATTCCGCCTTTCGGGTAGCGTATCTTTGTTTTGCACGTGAGTTCCTGCTACGTTTGAACTCTTCACGTTTTGTCTTGGGCGTTTTTATGTCCCTTTTTCTGGCTTTGCCTTTGCTTAAGAATAGTTCCGTGATATTTTCCACCAGACCAATTACCAAGGCTTTGATGTTTGGGTCATCTGCCTCTTTCATTAGTTGTTCCGCCTGCTCCAACTGATCGTCAATGTCTCTATGTTTTGGAATCTTTGCTGGTGGATTGAGCTTCCTTTTCGGCTGTACTGGGGCCTCCTCAAGGACGTTACTTGTCTCCGGGACCTCATCACTGGGATCCGTAATTCCAATACTGTCCGCAATGATGTTCTGCACAGCTGGTTGAGACTTCGGTAGACCCCTCCTTTTATCCGATATTTGTTTAGCCGTTTTGCTTACCAGGACTTCAGCTATCAGTTGATTAATACGCTTTTGTCCTTCAAATTTGACGTTCAGCTCTTTCAATAATTCAGTCTCCTCTGCGGACCATTTATAAGCCTTTCTGCCCGGTTTGCCTTTTGTTTTCTCAGTAGCAAGGCGTTTCTCGTTTCTGAGATTTGGATGTTGATGTCGTTCATGTTGGCTAAGACCGACTTTCTTTGTGAATCTAAGTTCACACAGGCTACATGCAAATTCGGCCTCTTGTGTCGATGTTCTTGGACCCTTGCATTTCGGGTAGTGGCATGCGATTGAATGGTATTCGCCACTCTTACTGCAGCGTGAGCATCTAGTAATAAATGTCTTAATTTGGTGGCTGGCCAAATGGATGT
>NW_027141951.1:62500-67500 GCF_036365525.1 Heterodontus francisci | reverse complement strand
CGGCAACTGATTAACTAGCCCGGGGACTAGAGCGGCAGCAAATGCAACGTGCCCTCTTGGCGGGAGCAACTTGACCGCCCCCGTGGGGAAAGGTCAACTCGGGGCCCGGGAAAGTCGCCGAGTCCGACCCCATACACTTCCATGAGTTGGGGGTTTTGGCCTTCCCGGCCCAAGGCTCGCCTTATTTCGGCCTGCACTTTCGGAAAAGGGTGCATTCCTTTTGGTTAATGATTTCACCAGCCCGGGTCTTAGCCTCTGCCCCGACGGCTAAGTCTTTTGGTTAATGATTTCCTGCGGCTGGGACTACCCTTTCCCCCCGCCCTGCAGGCACCCGGGTCGGGAGGCCGTCGGGGGCACTTTCCGGGGCAAATCCGGACCCTTACGCAAGGGAGAGTGCGCCCCCCGCCTCGGCCGGGGGTCAGGCTGCCGCCTATTAAGCCCGACAGAAAACCCGAAAAATGGACGAAAATGGGAAAAAATCCCCATCCGAAAAAGGCTTAAAAGTCGGTTGGGCGGCAGCTAGGGTCGGTCTCTGCAGACCTGGAGGCTCGGGTGGACTCTTGGAATAAACGTCCAAGTCCCGACTTGCCACCTCCTACTACTGTGCAGATACCCCGCCAACCCCCAGCCACCCGAATGACAAGCGTCCGATCAGCGGGACGAATTTGACAACTCTGGCCGGACCTCTGGAACTCCATCCCGGGTAACCGGGGCAAATTTTTCCGCTTGATCGCCCTTCCACTGGTTAACCATTTGCCCTTTCGGACTTAGTCTCTGGACATTATTCGACGGATTTTCTGGTTAACCATTTGCCCTTTCGGACTTAGTCTCTGGGCATTATTTTCGACTTTTTGGTTAATGATTTCACACTTTTTACTTACTTTTGCGCTTTTTGGTTAATGATTACTCTGCTTACTGGTTAATTATTTGCCCTTTCGGACTTAGTCTCTGGACATTATTTTCGAGTTTTTGGTTAATGATTTCACACTTTTAACATATTTTTGCGCTTTTTGGTTAATGATTACTCTGCTTACTGGTTAACCATTTGCCCTTTCGGACTTAGTCTCTGCACATTATTTTCGACTTTTTGGTTAATGATTTCACACTTTTAACATATTTTTGCGCTTTTTGGTTAATGATTTCATACTTTTTACTTACTTTTGCGCCTTTTGGTTAATGATTACTCTGCTTACTGGTTAACCATTTGCCCTTTCGGACTTAGTCTCTGGACATTATTTTCGAGTTTTTGGTTAATGATTTCACACTTTTTACTTACTTTTGCGATTTTTGGTTAATGATTACTCTGCTTACTGGTTAACCATTTGCCCTTTCGGACTTAGTCTCTGGACATTGTTTTCGACATTTTGGTTAATGATTTCACACTTTTAACTTAATTTTGCGATTTTTGGTTAATGATTACTCTGCTTACTGGTTAACCATTTGCCCTTTCGGACTTAGTCTCTGGACATTGTTTTCGACATTTTGGTTAATGATTTCACACTTTTAACTTAATTTTGTGCTTTTTGGTTAATGATTTCATACTTTTTACTTACTTTTGCGATTTTTGGTTAATGATTACTCTGCTTACTGGTTAACCATTTGCCCTTTCGGACTTAGTCTCTGGACATTATTTTTGGGTTTTTGGTTAATGATTTCACACTTTTTACTTACTTTTGCCCTTTTTGGTTACTGATTACTCTGCTTACTGGTTAACCATTTGCCCTTTCGGACTTAGTCTCTGGACATTATTTTCGAGTTTTTGGTTAATGATTTCACACTTTTAACATATTTTTGCGCTTTTTGGTTACTGATTTCATACTTTTTACTTACTTTTGCGCCTTTTGGTTAATGATTACTCTGCTTACTGGTTAACCATTTGCCCTTTCGGACTTAGTCTCTGGACATTATTTTCGAGTTTTTGGTTAATGATTTCACACTTTTTACTTACTTTTGCGATTTTTGGTTAATGATTACTCTGCTTACTGGTTAACCATTTGCCCTTTCGGACTTAGTCTCTGGAGATTATTTTCGAGTTTTTGGTTAATGATTTCACACTTTTTACTTACTTTTGCGATTTTTGGTTAATGATTACTCTGCTTACTGGTTAACCATTTGCCCTTTCGGACTTAGTCTCTGGAGATTATTTTCGAGTTTTTGGTTAATGATTTCACACTTTTTACTTACTTTTGCGATTTTTGGTTAATGATTACTCTGCTTACTGGTTAACCATTTGCCCTTTTGGACTTAGTCTCTGGACATTATTTTCGGGTTTTTGGTTAATGATTTCACACTTTTTACTTACTTTTGCGATTTTTGGTTAATGATGACTCTGCTTACTGGTTAACCATTTGCCCTTTCGCACTTAGTCTCTGGAGATTATTTTCGACTTTTTGGTTAATGATTTCACACTTTTAACTTAATTTTGTGCTTTTTGGTTAATGATTTCATACTTTTTACTTACTTTTGCCCTTTTTGGTTAATGATTACTCTGCTTACTGGTTAACCATTTGCCCTTTCGGACTTGGTCTCTGGACATTATTTTCGAGTTTTTGGTTAATGATTTCACACTTTTTACTTACTTTTGCGATTTTTGGTTAATGATTACTCTGCTTACTGGTTAATTATTTGCCCTTTCGGACTTAGTCTCTGCACATTATTTTCGAGTTTTTGGTTAATGATTTCACACTTTTAACATATTTTTGCGCTTTTTGGTTACTGATTTCATACTTTTTACTTACTTTTGCGCCTTTTGGTTAATGATTACTCTGCTTACTGGTTAACCATTTGCCCTTTCGGACTTAGTCTCTGCACATTATTTTCGACTTTTTGGTTAATGATTTCACACTTTTAACATATTTTTGCGCTTTTTGGTTAATGATTTCATACTTTTTACTTACTTTTGCGCCTTTTGGTTAATGATTACTCTGCTTACTGGTTAACCATTTGCCCTTTCGGACTTAGTCTCTGGACATTGTTTTCGACATTTTGGTTAATGATTTCACACTTTTAACTTAATTTTGTGCTTTTTGGTTAATGATTTCATACTTTTTACTTACTTTTGCCCTTTTTGGTTAATGATTACTCTGCTTACTGGTTAACCATTTGCCCTTTCGGACTTAGTCTCTGGAGATTATTTTCGAGTTTTTGGTTAATGATTTCACACTTTTTACTTACTTTTGCGATTTTTGGTTAATGATTTCACACTTTTTACTTACTTTTGCGATTTTTGGTTAATGATGACTCTGCTTACTGGTTAACCATTTGCCCTTTCGGACTTAGTCTCTGCACATTATTTTCGAGTTTTTGGTTAATGATTTCACACTTTTTACTTACTTTTGCGATTTTTGGTTAATGATTTCATACTTTTTACTTACTTTTGCGATTTTTGGTTAATGATGACTCTGCTTACTGGTTAATTATTTGTACTTTCGGACTTGGTCTCTGGACATTATTTTCGACTTTTTGGTTAATGATTTCACACTTTTAACATAATTTTGCGCTTTTTGGTTAATGATTACTCTGCTTGCTTGTTACTGATTTCCCCTTTCGGACTTGATCTCTGGCCGTTCTTTTCGACCTTTTTGGATCAGGTTTCCACACTCTGAAATTATTTTGGGCTCACTGATTAGGCGAGATCAAGGGGGCATGCCTGGGCACTTTGGGCTCAGTTTGGGAAGGCGGCGTCCGTGTGCTCCTCCGCCCTTCCCGCACTTGCGGCTAGGTTTGCCAAACTGCGCTGACCCGCAGCCCTGCCTTTTTGCCCACGGCACGGAACGACTCAAGTCTGGCTCCGTTCCAGGCCGTTGCCTCCGGCTGCCCGCCGTCCGGCCGGCCTGGGACGTACCCCGGCTGACGGCGCCGGAGCCCCTCTAGCAGCCACCGGTGCCGCGGGCCAATGGGTCCGGGCGTTCCGGAGCTATCGGTGGGGAAGTGCTCTCCCCTTTTCCTGACGCCGTTCGCCCGAGCAGAGGTGCAGCCTGACGGGACTGCTGTCGCCTTCCGCGGCGCACCGGCCCCTTTCACCTGCCGTCGACCGCGCGGAGCTCGGACCTTCCTCCCCGAAGTTATGGCCCCGGCGCCGGAGGGTTCCCGGGGCCGGGCATTCAGCGGGGTGAGTCTTCACCTTCCCGGTCAGCCTGCGGGGTCGGTGCGCCGGCACTCGACGCGGGAGGGTCCCCTCTTTCCGTAGAGCCCCGCCCGGTGCCGATCGGCCGGCGGATTGCGGAGCGAACCGCGCCTGACCGACGGGCCTCGGAAACCCGTTGCAGTCGACGGGGGGGAACCGGACAGCGGGACGAGGTGCCGATTCCACCCGCAGATTCGATCCCGAAATCCCGCGGGATTCGGCGGTCCGACCCGACAGATTCAAACGTCGCCCGGGCGGCCCCCAGCGGTCGGGCCGGCCTGGTTCCGCCACCGCCCGATGCCCCTCGCCCCCGGCTACCGCCGACCGCGCCGACCGAGGGAATGCGGCCGGACGTCCGGCGGCAATCGGCCGGAAAGCGGTATGGCCATTTCCTACTGTCCCTCGGACGGGCAGAGGGGCGGCGCCGGGGCACTCGCGGACCAGGCCGCGCCCCTCCGAGCCCTACCGCCTGCCGTCGACCGCGCGGGGATCGGACCTCCCTCCCCGAAGTTATGGCCCCGGAGCCGGAGGGTAGCCGGGGCCGGGCATTCAGCGGGGTGAGTCTTCACCTTCCCGGTCAGCCTGCGGGGTCGGTGCGCCGGCACTCGACGCGGGAGGGTCCCCTCTTTCCGTAGAGCCCCGCCCGGTGCCGATCGGCCGGCGGATTGCGGAGCGAACCGCGCCTGACCGACGGGCCTCGGAAACCCGTTGCAGTCGACGGGGGGGGGGGAACCGGACAGCGGGACGAGGTGCCGATTCCACCCGCAGATTCGATCCCGAAATCCCGCGGGATTCGGCGGTCCGACCCGACAGATTCAAACGTCGCCCGGGCGGCCCCCAGCGGTCGGGCCGGCCTGGTTCCGCCACCGCCCGA
>NW_027141951.1:42500-50000 GCF_036365525.1 Heterodontus francisci | reverse complement strand
AAAAATGGACGAAAATGGGAAAAAATCCCCATCCGAAAAAGGCTTAAAAGTCGGTTGGGCGGCAGCTAGGGTCGGTCTCTGCAGACCTGGAGGCTCGGGTGGACTCTTGGAATAAACGTCCAAGTCCCGACTTGCCACCTCCTACTACTGTGCAGATACCCCGCCAACCCCCAGCCACCCGAATGACAAGCGTCCGATCAGCGGGACGAATTTGACAACTCTGGCCGGACCTCTGGAACTCCATCCCGGGTAACCGGGGCAAATTTTTCCGCTTGATCGCCCTTCCACTGGTTAACCATTTGCCCTTTCGGACTTAGTCTCTGGACATTATTCGACGGATTTTCTGGTTAACCATTTGCCCTTTCGGACTTAGTCTCTGGGCATTATTTTCGACTTTTTGGTTAATGATTTCACACTTTTTACTTACTTTTGCGCTTTTTGGTTAATGATTACTCTGCTTACTGGTTAATTATTTGCCCTTTCGGACTTAGTCTCTGGACATTATTTTCGAGTTTTTGGTTAATGATTTCACACTTTTAACATATTTTTGCGCTTTTTGGTTAATGATTACTCTGCTTACTGGTTAACCATTTGCCCTTTCGGACTTAGTCTCTGCACATTATTTTCGACTTTTTGGTTAATGATTTCACACTTTTAACATATTTTTGCGCTTTTTGGTTAATGATTTCATACTTTTTACTTACTTTTGCGCCTTTTGGTTAATGATTACTCTGCTTACTGGTTAACCATTTGCCCTTTCGGACTTAGTCTCTGGACATTATTTTCGAGTTTTTGGTTAATGATTTCACACTTTTTACTTACTTTTGCGATTTTTGGTTAATGATTACTCTGCTTACTGGTTAACCATTTGCCCTTTCGGACTTAGTCTCTGGACATTGTTTTCGACATTTTGGTTAATGATTTCACACTTTTAACTTAATTTTGCGATTTTTGGTTAATGATTACTCTGCTTACTGGTTAACCATTTGCCCTTTCGGACTTAGTCTCTGGACATTGTTTTCGACATTTTGGTTAATGATTTCACACTTTTAACTTAATTTTGTGCTTTTTGGTTAATGATTTCATACTTTTTACTTACTTTTGCGATTTTTGGTTAATGATTACTCTGCTTACTGGTTAACCATTTGCCCTTTCGGACTTAGTCTCTGGACATTATTTTTGGGTTTTTGGTTAATGATTTCACACTTTTTACTTACTTTTGCCCTTTTTGGTTACTGATTACTCTGCTTACTGGTTAACCATTTGCCCTTTCGGACTTAGTCTCTGGACATTATTTTCGAGTTTTTGGTTAATGATTTCACACTTTTAACATATTTTTGCGCTTTTTGGTTAATGATTACTCTGCTTACTGGTTAATTATTTGCCCTTTCGGACTTAGTCTCTGCACATTATTTTCGAGTTTTTGGTTAATGATTTCACACTTTTAACATATTTTTGCGCTTTTTGGTTACTGATTTCATACTTTTTACTTACTTTTGCGCCTTTTGGTTAATGATTACTCTGCTTACTGGTTAACCATTTGCCCTTTCGGACTTAGTCTCTGGACATTATTTTCGAGTTTTTGGTTAATGATTTCACACTTTTTACTTACTTTTGCGATTTTTGGTTAATGATTACTCTGCTTACTGGTTAACCATTTGCCCTTTCGGACTTAGTCTCTGGACATTATTTTCGGGTTTTTGGTTAATGATTTCACACTTTTTACTTACTTTTGCGATTTTTGGTTAATGATTACTCTGCTTACTGGTTAACCATTTGCCCTTTCGGACTTAGTCTCTGGAGATTATTTTCGAGTTTTTGGTTAATGATTTCACACTTTTTACTTACTTTTGCGATTTTTGGTTAATGATTACTCTGCTTACTGGTTAACCATTTGCCCTTTTGGACTTAGTCTCTGGACATTATTTTCGGGTTTTTGGTTAATGATTTCACACTTTTTACTTACTTTTGCGATTTTTGGTTAATGATGACTCTGCTTACTGGTTAACCATTTGCCCTTTCGCACTTAGTCTCTGGAGATTATTTTCGACTTTTTGGTTAATGATTTCACACTTTTAACTTAATTTTGTGCTTTTTGGTTAATGATTTCATACTTTTTACTTACTTTTGCCCTTTTTGGTTAATGATTACTCTGCTTACTGGTTAACCATTTGCCCTTTCGGACTTGGTCTCTGGACATTATTTTCGAGTTTTTGGTTAATGATTTCACACTTTTTACTTACTTTTGCGATTTTTGGTTAATGATTACTCTGCTTACTGGTTAATTATTTGCCCTTTCGGACTTAGTCTCTGGACATTGTTTTCGACATTTTGGTTAATGATTTCACACTTTTAACTTAATTTTGTGCTTTTTGGTTAATGATTTCATACTTTTTACTTACTTTTGCGATTTTTGGTTAATGATTACTCTGCTTACTGGTTAACCATTTGCCCTTTCGGACTTAGTCTCTGGACATTATTTTTGGGTTTTTGGTTAATGATTTCACACTTTTTACTTACTTTTGCCCTTTTTGGTTACTGATTACTCTGCTTACTGGTTAACCATTTGCCCTTTCGGACTTAGTCTCTGGACATTATTTTCGAGTTTTTGGTTAATGATTCACACTTTTAACATATTTTTGCGCTTTTTGGTTAATGATTACTCTGCTTACTGGTTAATTATTTGCCCTTTCGGACTTAGTCTCTGCACATTATTTTCGAGTTTTTGGTTAATGATTTCACACTTTTAACATATTTTTGCGCTTTTTGGTTACTGATTTCATACTTTTTACTTACTTTTGCGCCTTTTGGTTAATGATTACTCTGCTTACTGGTTAACCATTTGCCCTTTCGGACTTAGTCTCTGGACATTATTTCGAGTTTTTGGTTAATGATTTCACACTTTTTACTTACTTTTGCGATTTTGGTTAATGATTACTCTGCTTACTGGTTAAACCATTTGCCCTTTCGGACTTAGTCTCTGGACATTATTTTCGGGTTTTTGGTTAATGATTTCACACTTTTTACTTACTTTTGCGATTTTTGGTTAATGATTACTCTGCTTACTGGTTAACCATTTGCCCTTTCGGACTTAGTCTCTGGAGATTATTTCGAGTTTTTGGTTAATGATTTCACACTTTTTACTTACTTTTGCGATTTTTGGTTAATGATTACTCTGCTTACTGGTTAACCATTTGCCCTTTTGGACTTAGTCTCTGGACATTATTTTCGGGTTTTTGGTTAATGATTTCACACTTTTTACTTACTTTTGCGATTTTTGGTTAATGATGACTCTGCTTACTGGTTAACCATTTGCCCTTTCGCACTTAGTCTCTGGAGATTATTTTCGACTTTTTGGTTAATGATTTCACACTTTTAACTTAATTTTGTGCTTTTTGGTTAATGATTTCATACTTTTTACTTACTTTTGCCCTTTTTGGTTAATGATTACTCTGCTTACTGGTTAACCATTTGCCCTTTCGGACTTGGTCTCTGGACATTATTTTCGAGTTTTTGGTTAATGATTTCACACTTTTTACTTACTTTTGCGATTTTTGGTTAATGATTACTCTGCTTACTGGTTAATTATTTGCCCTTTCGGACTTAGTCTCTGGACATTGTTTTCGACATTTTGGTTAATGATATTTCACACTTTTAACTTAATTTTGTGCTTTTTGGTTAATGATTTCATACTTTTTACTTACTTTTGCGATTTTTGGTTAATGATTACTCTGCTTACTGGTTAACCATTTGCCCTTTCGGACTTAGTCTCTGGACATTATTTTTGGTTTTTGGTTAATGATTTCACACTTTTTACTTACTTTTGCCCTTTTTGGTTACTAGATTACTCTGCTTACTGGTTAACCATTTGCCCCTTTCGGACTTAGTCTCTGGACATTATTTTCGAGTTTTTGGTTAATGATTTCACACTTTTAACATATTTTTGCGCTTTTTGGTTAATGATTACTCTGCTTACTGGTTAATTATTTGCCCTTTCGGACTTAGTCTCTGCACATTATTTTCGAGTTTTTGGTTAATGATTTCACACTTTTAACATATTTTTGCGCTTTTTGGTTACTGATTTCATACTTTTTACTTACTTTTGCGCCTTTTGGTTAATGATTACTCTGCTTACTGGTTAACCATTTGCCCTTTCGGACTTAGTCTCTGGACATTATTTTCGAGTTTTTGGTTAATGATTTCACACTTTTTACTTACTTTTGCGATTTTTGGTTAATGATTACTCTGCTTACTGGTTAACCATTTGCCCTTTCGGACTTAGTCTCTGGACATTATTTCGGGTTTTTGGTTAATGATTTCACACTTTTTACTTACTTTTGCGATTTTTGGTTAATGATTACTCTGCTTACTGGTTAACCATTTGCCCTTTCGGACTTAGTCTCTGGAGATTATTTTCGAGTTTTTGGTTAATGATTTCACACTTTTTACTTACTTTTGCGATTTTTGGTTAATGATTACTCTGCTTACTGGTTAACCATTTGCCCTTTTGGACTTAGTCTCTGGACATTATTTTCGGGTTTTTGGTTAATGATTTCACACTTTTTACTTACTTTTGCGATTTTTGGTTAATGATGACTCTGCTTACTGGTTAACCATTTGCCCTTTCGCACTTAGTCTCTGGAGATTATTTTCGACTTTTTGGTTAATGATTTCACACTTTTAACTTAATTTTGTGCTTTTTGGTTAATGATTTCATACTTTTTACTTACTTTTGCCCTTTTTGGTTAATGATTACTCTGCTTACTGGTTAACCATTTGCCCTTTCGGACTTGGTCTCTGGACATTATTTTCGAGTTTTTGGTTAATGATTTCACACTTTTTACTTACTTTTGCGATTTTTGGTTAATGATTACTCTGCTTACTGGTTAATTATTTGCCCTTTCGGACTTAGTCTCTGCACATTATTTTCGAGTTTTTGGTTAATGATTTCACACTTTTAACATATTTTTGCGCTTTTTGGTTACTGATTTCATACTTTTTACTTACTTTTGCGCCTTTTGGTTAATGATTACTCTGCTTACTGGTTAACCATTTGCCCTTTCGGACTTAGTCTCTGCACATTATTTTCGACTTTTTGGTTAATGATTTCACACTTTTAACATATTTTTGCGCTTTTTGGTTAATGATTTCATACTTTTTACTTACTTTTGCGCCTTTTGGTTAATGATTACTCTGCTTACTGGTTAACCATTTGCCCTTTCGGACTTAGTCTCTGGACATTGTTTTCGACATTTTGGTTAATGATTTCACACTTTTAACTTAATTTTGTGCTTTTTGGTTAATGATTTCATACTTTTTACTTACTTTTGCCCTTTTTGGTTAATGATTACTCTGCTTACTGGTTAACCATTTGCCCTTTCGGACTTAGTCTCTGGAGATTATTTTCGAGTTTTTGGTTAATGATTTCACACTTTTTACTTACTTTTGCGATTTTTGGTTAATGATTTCACACTTTTTACTTACTTTTGCGATTTTTGGTTAATGATGACTCTGCTTACTGGTTAACCATTTGCCCTTTCGGACTTAGTCTCTGCACATTATTTTCGAGTTTTTGGTTAATGATTTCACACTTTTTACTTACTTTTGCGATTTTTGGTTAATGATTTCATACTTTTTACTTACTTTTGCGATTTTTGGTTAATGATGACTCTGCTTACTGGTTAATTATTTGTACTTTCGGACTTGGTCTCTGGACATTATTTTCGACTTTTTGGTTAATGATTTCACACTTTTAACATAATTTTGCGCTTTTTGGTTAATGATTACTCTGCTTGCTTGTTACTGATTTCCCCTTTCGGACTTGATCTCTGGCCGTTCTTTTCGACCTTTTTGGATCAGGTTTCCACACTCTGAAATTATTTTGGGCTCACTGATTAGGCGAGATCAAGGGGGCATGCCTGGGCACTTTGGGCTCAGTTTGGGAAGGCGGCGTCCGTGTGCTCCTCCGCCCTTCCCGCACTTGCGGCTAGGTTTGCCAAACTGCGCTGACCCGCAGCCCTGCCTTTTTGCCCACGGCACGGAACGACTCAAGTCTGGCTCCGTTCCAGGCCGTTGCCTCCGGCTGCCCGCCGTCCGGCCGGCCTGGGACGTACCCCGGCTGACGGCGCCGGAGCCCCTCTAGCAGCCACCGGTGCCGCGGGCCAATGGGTCCGGGCGTTCCGGAGCTATCGGTGGGGAAGTGCTCTCCCCTTTTCCTGACGCCGTTCGCCCGAGCAGAGGTGCAGCCTGACGGGACTGCTGTCGCCTTCCGCGGCGCACCGGCCCCTTTCACCTGCCGTCGACCGCGCGGAGCTCGGACCTTCCTCCCCGAAGTTATGGCCCCGGCGCCGGAGGGTTCCCGGGGCCGGGCATTCAGCGGGGTGAGTCTTCACCTTCCCGGTCAGCCTGCGGGGTCGGTGCGCCGGCACTCGACGCGGGAGGGTCCCCTCTTTCCGTAGAGCCCCGCCCGGTGCCGATCGGCCGGCGGATTGCGGAGCGAACCGCGCCTGACCGACGGGCCTCGGAAACCCGTTGCAGTCGACGGGGGGGAACCGGACAGCGGGACGAGGTGCCGATTCCACCCGCAGATTCGATCCCGAAATCCCGCGGGATTCGGCGGTCCGACCCGACAGATTCAAACGTCGCCCGGGCGGCCCCCAGCGGTCGGGCCGGCCTGGTTCCGCCACCGCCCGATGCCCCTCGCCCCCGGCTACCGCCGACCGCGCCGACCGAGGGAATGCGGCCGGACGTCCGGCGGCAATCGGCCGGAAAGCGGTATGGCCATTTCCTACTGTCCCTCGGACGGGCAGAGGGGCGGCGCCGGGGCACTCGCGGACCAGGCCGCGCCCCTCCGAGCCCTACCGCCTGCCGTCGACCGCGCGGGGATCGGACCTCCCTCCCCGAAGTTATGGCCCCGGAGCCGGAGGGTAGCCGGGGCCGGGCATTCAGCGGGGTGAGTCTTCACCTTCCCGGTCAGCCTGCGGGGTCGGTGCGCCGGCACTCGACGCGGGAGGGTCCCCTCTTTCCGTAGAGCCCCGCCCGGTGCCGATCGGCCGGCGGATTGCGGAGCGAACCGCGCCTGACCGACGGGCCTCGGAAACCCGTTGCAGTCGACGGGGGGGGGGGAACCGGACAGCGGGACGAGGTGCCGATTCCACCCGCAGATTCGATCCCGAAATCCCGCGGGATTCGGCGGTCCGACCCGACAGATTCAAACGTCGCCCGGGCGGCCCCCAGCGGTCGGGCCGGCCTGGTTCCGCCACCGCCCGATGCCCCTCGCCCCCGGCTACCGCCGGCCGCGCAGACCGAGCGAATGCGGCCGGACGTCCGGCGGCAATCGGCCGGAAAGCGGTATGGCCATTTCCTACTGTCCCTCGGACGGGCAGAGGGGCGGCGCCGGGGCACTCGCGGACCAGGCCGCGCCCCTCCGAGCCCTACCGCCTGCCGTCGACCGCGCGGGGATCGGACCCTCCTCGCCGAAGTTATGGAGGTAAGACCGGG
>NW_027141951.1:25000-30000 GCF_036365525.1 Heterodontus francisci | reverse complement strand
TCTGGAACTCCATCCCGGGTAACCGGGGCAAATTTTTCCGCTTGATCGCCCTTCCACTGGTTAACCATTTGCCCTTTCGGACTTAGTCTCTGGACATTATTCGACGGATTTTCTGGTTAACCATTTGCCCTTTCGGACTTAGTCTCTGGGCATTATTTTCGACTTTTTGGTTAATGATTTCACACTTTTTACTTACTTTTGCGCTTTTTGGTTAATGATTACTCTGCTTACTGGTTAATTATTTGCCCTTTCGGACTTAGTCTCTGGACATTATTTTCGAGTTTTTGGTTAATGATTTCACACTTTTAACATATTTTTGCGCTTTTTGGTTAATGATTACTCTGCTTACTGGTTAACCATTTGCCCTTTCGGACTTAGTCTCTGCACATTATTTTCGACTTTTTGGTTAATGATTTCACACTTTTAACATATTTTTGCGCTTTTTGGTTAATGATTTCATACTTTTTACTTACTTTTGCGCCTTTTGGTTAATGATTACTCTGCTTACTGGTTAACCATTTGCCCTTTCGGACTTAGTCTCTGGACATTATTTTCGAGTTTTTGGTTAATGATTTCACACTTTTTACTTACTTTTGCGATTTTTGGTTAATGATTACTCTGCTTACTGGTTAACCATTTGCCCTTTCGGACTTAGTCTCTGGACATTGTTTTCGACATTTTGGTTAATGATTTCACACTTTTAACTTAATTTTGCGATTTTTGGTTAATGATTACTCTGCTTACTGGTTAACCATTTGCCCTTTCGGACTTAGTCTCTGGACATTGTTTTCGACATTTTGGTTAATGATTTCACACTTTTAACTTAATTTTGTGCTTTTTGGTTAATGATTTCATACTTTTTACTTACTTTTGCGATTTTTGGTTAATGATTACTCTGCTTACTGGTTAACCATTTGCCCTTTCGGACTTAGTCTCTGGACATTGTTTTCGACATTTTGGTTAATGATTTCACACTTTTAACTTAATTTTGTGCTTTTTGGTTAATGATTTCATACTTTTTACTTACTTTTGCGATTTTTGGTTAATGATTACTCTGCTTACTGGTTAACCATTTGCCCTTTCGGACTTAGTCTCTGGACATTATTTTTGGGTTTTTGGTTAATGATTTCACACTTTTTACTTACTTTTGCCCTTTTTGGTTACTGATTACTCTGCTTACTGGTTAACCATTTGCCCTTTCGGACTTAGTCTCTGGACATTATTTTCGAGTTTTTGGTTAATGATTTCACACTTTTAACATATTTTTGCGCTTTTTGGTTAATGATTACTCTGCTTACTGGTTAATTATTTGCCCTTTCGGACTTAGTCTCTGCACATTATTTTCGAGTTTTTGGTTAATGATTTCACACTTTTAACATATTTTTGCGCTTTTTGGTTACTGATTTCATACTTTTTACTTACTTTTGCGCCTTTTGGTTAATGATTACTCTGCTTACTGGTTAACCATTTGCCCTTTCGGACTTAGTCTCTGGACATTATTTTCGAGTTTTTGGTTAATGATTTCACACTTTTTACTTACTTTTGCGATTTTTGGTTAATGATTACTCTGCTTACTGGTTAACCATTTGCCCTTTCGGACTTAGTCTCTGGACATTATTTTCGGGTTTTTGGTTAATGATTTCACACTTTTTACTTACTTTTGCGATTTTTGGTTAATGATTACTCTGCTTACTGGTTAACCATTTGCCCTTTCGGACTTAGTCTCTGGAGATTATTTTCGAGTTTTTGGTTAATGATTTCACACTTTTTACTTACTTTTGCGATTTTTGGTTAATGATTACTCTGCTTACTGGTTAACCATTTGCCCTTTTGGACTTAGTCTCTGGACATTATTTTCGGGTTTTTGGTTAATGATTTCACACTTTTTACTTACTTTTGCGATTTTTGGTTAATGATGACTCTGCTTACTGGTTAACCATTTGCCCTTTCGCACTTAGTCTCTGGAGATTATTTTCGACTTTTTGGTTAATGATTTCACACTTTTAACTTAATTTTGTGCTTTTTGGTTAATGATTTCATACTTTTTACTTACTTTTGCCCTTTTTGGTTAATGATTACTCTGCTTACTGGTTAACCATTTGCCCTTTCGGACTTGGTCTCTGGACATTATTTTCGAGTTTTTGGTTAATGATTTCACACTTTTTACTTACTTTTGCGATTTTTGGTTAATGATTACTCTGCTTACTGGTTAATTATTTGCCCTTTCGGACTTAGTCTCTGCACATTATTTTCGAGTTTTTGGTTAATGATTTCACACTTTTAACATATTTTTGCGCTTTTTGGTTACTGATTTCATACTTTTTACTTACTTTTGCGCCTTTTGGTTAATGATTACTCTGCTTACTGGTTAACCATTTGCCCTTTCGGACTTAGTCTCTGCACATTATTTTCGACTTTTTGGTTAATGATTTCACACTTTTAACATATTTTTGCGCTTTTTGGTTAATGATTTCATACTTTTTACTTACTTTTGCGCCTTTTGGTTAATGATTACTCTGCTTACTGGTTAACCATTTGCCCTTTCGGACTTAGTCTCTGGACATTGTTTTCGACATTTTGGTTAATGATTTCACACTTTTAACTTAATTTTGTGCTTTTTGGTTAATGATTTCATACTTTTTACTTACTTTTGCCCTTTTTGGTTAATGATTACTCTGCTTACTGGTTAACCATTTGCCCTTTCGGACTTAGTCTCTGGAGATTATTTTCGAGTTTTTGGTTAATGATTTCACACTTTTTACTTACTTTTGCGATTTTTGGTTAATGATTTCACACTTTTTACTTACTTTTGCGATTTTTGGTTAATGATGACTCTGCTTACTGGTTAACCATTTGCCCTTTCGGACTTAGTCTCTGCACATTATTTTCGAGTTTTTGGTTAATGATTTCACACTTTTTACTTACTTTTGCGATTTTTGGTTAATGATTTCATACTTTTTACTTACTTTTGCGATTTTTGGTTAATGATGACTCTGCTTACTGGTTAATTATTTGTACTTTCGGACTTGGTCTCTGGACATTATTTTCGACTTTTTGGTTAATGATTTCACACTTTTAACATAATTTTGCGCTTTTTGGTTAATGATTACTCTGCTTGCTTGTTACTGATTTCCCCTTTCGGACTTGATCTCTGGCCGTTCTTTTCGACCTTTTTGGATCAGGTTTCCACACTCTGAAATTATTTTGGGCTCACTGATTAGGCGAGATCAAGGGGGCATGCCTGGGCACTTTGGGCTCAGTTTGGGAAGGCGGCGTCCGTGTGCTCCTCCGCCCTTCCCGCACTTGCGGCTAGGTTTGCCAAACTGCGCTGACCCGCAGCCCTGCCTTTTTGCCCACGGCACGGAACGACTCAAGTCTGGCTCCGTTCCAGGCCGTTGCCTCCGGCTGCCCGCCGTCCGGCCGGCCTGGGACGTACCCCGGCTGACGGCGCCGGAGCCCCTCTAGCAGCCACCGGTGCCGCGGGCCAATGGGTCCGGGCGTTCCGGAGCTATCGGTGGGGAAGTGCTCTCCCCTTTTCCTGACGCCGTTCGCCCGAGCAGAGGTGCAGCCTGACGGGACTGCTGTCGCCTTCCGCGGCGCACCGGCCCCTTTCACCTGCCGTCGACCGCGCGGAGCTCGGACCTTCCTCCCCGAAGTTATGGCCCCGGCGCCGGAGGGTTCCCGGGGCCGGGCATTCAGCGGGGTGAGTCTTCACCTTCCCGGTCAGCCTGCGGGGTCGGTGCGCCGGCACTCGACGCGGGAGGGTCCCCTCTTTCCGTAGAGCCCCGCCCGGTGCCGATCGGCCGGCGGATTGCGGAGCGAACCGCGCCTGACCGACGGGCCTCGGAAACCCGTTGCAGTCGACGGGGGGGAACCGGACAGCGGGACGAGGTGCCGATTCCACCCGCAGATTCGATCCCGAAATCCCGCGGGATTCGGCGGTCCGACCCGACAGATTCAAACGTCGCCCGGGCGGCCCCCAGCGGTCGGGCCGGCCTGGTTCCGCCACCGCCCGATGCCCCTCGCCCCCGGCTACCGCCGACCGCGCCGACCGAGGGAATGCGGCCGGACGTCCGGCGGCAATCGGCCGGAAAGCGGTATGGCCATTTCCTACTGTCCCTCGGACGGGCAGAGGGGCGGCGCCGGGGCACTCGCGGACCAGGCCGCGCCCCTCCGAGCCCTACCGCCTGCCGTCGACCGCGCGGGGATCGGACCTCCCTCCCCGAAGTTATGGCCCCGGAGCCGGAGGGTAGCCGGGGCCGGGCATTCAGCGGGGTGAGTCTTCACCTTCCCGGTCAGCCTGCGGGGTCGGTGCGCCGGCACTCGACGCGGGAGGGTCCCCTCTTTCCGTAGAGCCCCGCCCGGTGCCGATCGGCCGGCGGATTGCGGAGCGAACCGCGCCTGACCGACGGGCCTCGGAAACCCGTTGCAGTCGACGGGGGGGGGGGAACCGGACAGCGGGACGAGGTGCCGATTCCACCCGCAGATTCGATCCCGAAATCCCGCGGGATTCGGCGGTCCGACCCGACAGATTCAAACGTCGCCCGGGCGGCCCCCAGCGGTCGGGCCGGCCTGGTTCCGCCACCGCCCGATGCCCCTCGCCCCCGGCTACCGCCGGCCGCGCAGACCGAGCGAATGCGGCCGGACGTCCGGCGGCAATCGGCCGGAAAGCGGTATGGCCATTTCCTACTGTCCCTCGGACGGGCAGAGGGGCGGCGCCGGGGCACTCGCGGACCAGGCCGCGCCCCTCCGAGCCCTACCGCCTGCCGTCGACCGCGCGGGGATCGGACCCTCCTCGCCGAAGTTATGGAGGTAAGACCGGGAGGCTGCCCAGGGTCGGGACTTCAACCGGCTGCCGCCACCCTTTCCCGCCTGTCCCACGGGCTCGGAGATCCAGGCCCTGCAAAGACCCTCCGGTCGCCACCCGACAGGTGCTTTACCGGAGAAATCGTAAACCGGCGTCAGGGCCGGACCTGTCCCGCAGAGGGCAGCCTGCGCCC
>NW_027141951.1:7500-12500 GCF_036365525.1 Heterodontus francisci | reverse complement strand
TCATACTTTTTACTTACTTTTGCCCTTTTTGGTTAATGATTACTCTGCTTACTGGTTAACCATTTGCCCTTTCGGACTTAGTCTCTGGACATTATTTTCGAGTTTTTGGTTAATGATTTCACACTTTTAACATATTTTTGCGCTTTTTGGTTAATGATTACTCTGCTTACTGGTTAACCATTTGCCCTTTCGGACTTAGTCTCTGGACATTATTTTCGACTTTTTGGTTAATGATTTCACACTTTTTACTTACTTTTGCGATTTTTGGTTAATGATTTCACACTTTTAACATATTTTTGCGCTTTTTGGTTAATGATTACTCTGCTTACTGGTTAACCATTTGCCCTTTCGGACTTAGTCTCTGGAGATTATTTTCGACTTTTTGGTTAATGATTTCACACTTTTAACTTAATTTTGTGCTTTTTGGTTAATGATTTCACACTTTTTACTTACTTTTGCGATTTTTGGTTAATGATTACTCTGCTTACTGGTTAACCATTTGCCCTTTCGGACTTAGTCTCTGGACATTATTTTCGAGTTTTTGGTTAATGATTTCACACTTTTAACATATTTTTGCGCTTTTTGGTTAATGATTACTCTGCTTACTGGTTAACCATTTGCCCTTTCGGACTTAGTCTCTGGAGATTATTTTCGAGTTTTTGGTTAATGATTTCACACTTTTTACTTACTTTTGCGCTTTTTGGTTACTGATTTCACACTTTTTACATATTTTTGCGCTTTTTGGTTAATGATTACTCTGCTTACTGGTTAATTATTTGCCCTTTCGGACTTAGTCTCTGCACATTATTTTCGAGTTTTTGGTTAATGATTTCACACTTTTAACATATTTTTGCGCTTTTTGGTTAATGATTACTCTGCTTACTGGTTAACCATTTGCCCTTTCGGACTTAGTCTCTGGAGATTATTTTCGAGTTTTTGGTTAATGATTTCACACTTTTTACTTACTTTTGCGCTTTTTGGTTACTGATTTCACACTTTTTACATATTTTTGCGCTTTTTGGTTAATGATTACTCTGCTTACTGGTTAATTATTTGCCCTTTCGGACTTAGTCTCTGCACATTATTTTCGAGTTTTTGGTTAATGATTTCACACTTTTAACATATTTTTGCGCTTTTTGGTTAATGATTACTCTGCTTACTGGTTAACCATTTGCCCTTTCGGACTTAGTCTCTGGAGATTATTTTCGACTTTTTGGTTAATGATTTCACACTTTTAACTTAATTTTGTGCTTTTTGGTTAATGATTTCACACTTTTTACTTACTTTTGCGATTTTTGGTTAATGATTACTCTGCTTACTGGTTAACCATTTGCCCTTTCGAACTTAGTCTCTGGACATTATTTTCGAGTTTTTGGTTAATGATTTCACACTTTTAACATATTTTTGCGCTTTTTGGTTAATGATTACTCTGCTTACTGGTTAATTATTTGCCCTTTCGGACTTAGTCTCTGCACATTATTTTCGAGTTTTTGGTTAATGATTTCACACTTTTAACATATTTTTGCGCTTTTTGGTTACTGATTTCATACTTTTTACTTACTTTTGCGCCTTTTGGTTAATGATTACTCTGCTTACTGGTTAACCATTTGCCCTTTCGGACTTAGTCTCTGGACATTATTTTCGAGTTTTTGGTTAATGATTTCACACTTTTTACTTACTTTTGCGATTTTTGGTTAATGATTACTCTGCTTACTGGTTAACCATTTGCCCTTTCGGACTTAGTCTCTGGACATTATTTTCGGGTTTTTGGTTAATGATTTCACACTTTTTACTTACTTTTGCGATTTTTGGTTAATGATTACTCTGCTTACTGGTTAACCATTTGCCCTTTCGGACTTAGTCTCTGGACATTGTTTTCGACATTTTGGTTAATGATTTCACACTTTTAACTTAATTTTGTGCTTTTTGGTTAATGATTTCATACTTTTTACTTACTTTTGCGATTTTTGGTTAATGATTTCATACTTTTTACTTACTTTTGCGATTTTTGGTTAATGATTTCATACTTTTTACTTACTTTTGCCCTTTTTGGTTAATGATTTCATACTTTTTACTTACTTTTGCGATTTTTGGTTCATGATTACTCTGCTTACTGGTTAACCATTTGCCCTTTCGGACTTGGTCTCTGGACATTATTTTCGACTTTTTGGTTAATGATTTCACACTTTTAACTTAATTTTGTGCTTTTTGGTTAATGATTTCATACTTTTTACTTACTTTTGCCCTTTTTGGTTAATGATTACTCTGCTTACTGGTTAACCATTTGCCCTTTCGGACTTAGTCTCTGCACATTATTTTCGAGTTTTTGGTTAATGATTTCACACTTTTAACATATTTTTGCGATTTTTGGTTAATGATTACTCTGCTTACTGGTTAACCATTTGCCCTTTCGGACTTAGTCTCTGGAGATTATTTTCGACTTTTTGGTTAATGATTTCACACTTTTAACATATTTTTGCGCTTTTTGGTTACTGATTTCATACTTTTTACTTACTTTTGCGCCTTTTGGTTAATGATTACTCTGCTTACTGGTTAACCATTTGCCCTTTCGGACTTAGTCTCTGGAGATTATTTTCGAGTTTTTGGTTAATGATTTCACACTTTTTACTTACTTTTGCGATTTTTGGTTAATGATTACTCTGCTTACTGGTTAACCATTTGCCCTTTTGGACTTAGTCTCTGGAGATTATTTTCGACTTTTTGGTTAATGATTTCACACTTTTTACTTACTTTTGCGATTTTTGGTTAATGATTTCACACTTTTTACTTACTTTTGCGATTTTTGGTTAATGATTACTCTGCTTACTGGTTAACCATTTGCCCTTTCGGACTTAGTCTCTGGAGATTATTTTCGAGTTTTTGGTTAATGATTTCACACTTTTTACTTACTTTTGCGATTTTTGGTTAATGATTTCACACTTTTTACTTACTTTTGCGATTTTTGGTTAATGATTACTCTGCTTACTGGTTAACCATTTGCCCTTTCGGACTTGGTCTCTGGACATTATTTTCGAGTTTTTGGTTAATGATTTCACACTTTTTACTTACTTTTGCGATTTTTGGTTAATGATTACTCTGCTTACTGGTTAACCATTTGCCCTTTCGGACTTAGTCTCTGGAGATTATTTTCGAGTTTTTGGTTAATGATTTCACACTTTTTACTTACTTTTGCGATTTTTGGTTAATGATTACTCTGCTTACTGGTTAACCATTTGCCCTTTCGGACTTAGTCTCTGCACATTATTTTCGAGTTTTTGGTTAATGATTTCACACTTTTAACATATTTTTGCGCTTTTTGGTTAATGATTACTCTGCTTACTGGTTAACCATTTGCCCTTTTGGACTTAGTCTCTGGACATTATTTTCGAGTTTTTGGTTAATGATTTCACACTTTTTACTTACTTTTGCGATTTTTGGTTAATGATTTCACACTTTTTACTTACTTTTGCGATTTTTGGTTAATGATTACTCTGCTTACTGGTTAACCATTTGCCCTTTCGGACTTAGTCTCTGGAGATTATTTTCGAGTTTTTGGTTAATGATTTCACACTTTTTACTTACTTTTGCGATTTTTGGTTAATGATTTCACACTTTTTACTTACTTTTGCGATTTTTGGTTAATGATGACTCTGCTTACTGGTTAACCATTTGCCCTTTCGGACTTAGTCTCTGCACATTATTTTCGAGTTTTTGGTTAATGATTTCACACTTTTTACTTACTTTTGCGATTTTTGGTTAATGATTTCATACTTTTTACTTACTTTTGCGATTTTTGGTTAATGATTACTCTGCTTACTGGTTAACCATTTGCCCTTTCGGACTTGGTCTCTGGACATTATTTTCGAGTTTTTGGTTAATGATTTCACACTTTTAACATAATTTTGCGCTTTTTGGTTAATGATTACTCTGCTTGCTTGTTACTGATTTCCCCTTTCGGACTTGATCTCTGGCCGTTCTTTTCGACCTTTTTGGATAAGGTTTCCACACTCTGAAATTATTTTGGGCTCACTGATTAGGCGAGATCAAGGGGGCATGCCTGGGCACTTTGGGCTCAGTTTGGGAAGGCGGCGTCCGTGTGCTCCTCCGCCCTTCCCGCACTTGCGGCTAGGTTTGCCAAACTGCGCTGACCCGCAGCCCTGCCTTTTTGCCCACGGCACGGAACGACTCAAGTCTGGCTCCGTTCCAGGCCGTTGCCTCCGGCTGCCCGCCGTCCGGCCGGCCTGGGACGTACCCCGGCTGACGGCGCCGGAGGCCCTCTAGCAGCCACCGGTGCCGCGGGCCAATGGGTCCGGGCGTTCCGGAGCTATCGGTGGGGAAGTGCTCTCCCCTTTTCCTGACGCCGTTCGCCCGAGCAGAGGTGCAGCCTGACGGGACTGCTGTCGCCTTCCGCGGCGCACCGGCCCCTTTCACCTGCCGTCGACCGCGCGGAGCTCGGACCTCCCTCCCCGAAGTTATGGCCCCGGCGCCGGAGGGTGCCCGGGGCCGGGCATTCAGCGGGGTGAGTCTTCACCTTCCCGGTCAGCCTGCGGGGTCGGTGCGCCGGCACTCGACGCCGGAGGGTCCCCTCTTTCCGTAGAGCCCCGCCCGGTGCCGATCGGCCGGCGGATTGCGGAGCGAACCGCGCCTGACCGACGGGCCTCGGAAACCCGTTGCAGTCGACGGGGGGGAACCGGACAGCGGGACGAGGTGCCGATTCCACCCGCAGATTCGATCCCGAAATCCCGCGGGATTCGGCGGTCCGACCCGACAGATTCAAACGTCGCCCGGGCGGCCCCCAGCGGTCGGGCCGGCCTGGTTCCGCCACCGCCCGATGCCCCTCGCCCCCGGCTACCGCCGGCCGCGCAGACCGAGCGAATGCGGCCGGACGTCCGGCGGCAATCGGCCGGAAAGCGGTATGGCCATTTCCTACTGTCCCTCGGACGGGCAGAGGGGCGGCGCCGGGGCACTCGCGGACCAGGCCGCGCCCCTCCGAGCCCTAC